>NC_085974.1:18471793-18776814 GCF_910591565.1 Cydia splendana
AGGTTAATTCAAAGGTAATGTTGGTTTCCTAACATAGGTAGAGTAACATTGGCAAATAACATTGGCACTGCGTGTGCTGTCAAAATCTCTGCAGACTTTTCTTGGTCTAACTCTATCCACTTTTCTATACAATTAGTATGGCGACGTGTATACTTAAGGGGCATCGACCGTACACTGACATCGGGATGATATTTTTATCATGTTATTTAGTAGTCATCGTGCGTCTCGCTTGCGCCAATACATGTACGGACAAGAACGAGTGAAATGCACGATAACTAAATGACATCAGTTAGATGTCTTTCTGATATCAGTGTAAGTTTGAATTGGCCTGTTAGCCAAAAATTGTTTCGTATGTCCATATGTTCTACTCTACAGGTCGCATATCTAAACCAATTCCCGAATTTTGTAAGCAATTGATAGTTAAGTTTTTATGGTCAAATTAGATTCTCTAAATTCTTCAAAACAACGGAACCATACATTTATTCAGTTTTAAACTCTGCTCGCGAGGTCTACAGCTCACAGAGCCACTAGTATTATTTTCCAGCCAAATTGTACTTACTCGTCGCTTGTAGAAGAATAGATGGTTACGATCAGGCATTACTCCACATATTATGTCCACTAAAATTCACTAGGCCTACAACACTTCATTACTTAATTCAAAAGTCCAAAATTATAACTATTAATTTGAACACTACACAAACACTAATAAACGAGGTCTCTTAATGCTATAAAGTACTAATCCTCATTTTTATAATCGTAACTAAAAATCACTAAAAAGTTACACACAAATATTAAACCCACTTGATTTTAAAATCCTTATTTCCATCGTCAATTTCAATTAAAAAAACGTCTTTACACCCAAAACGTACTACGTACAAAATCAACTGCATTCCGATTTCAACCGTAACAAACTACTATAAAGTCTTCAATGAACGCATAAAAACCCGTACTCTTCAAAACCGAAACGCACTAACACCAATATCGTATCCATTCTAATTTAAACCGTAACTCATTTACTATAAAGTCGTGAATGCAATATTGAAAGTTTTAAAGAAGAGTAGACCGGTCAATTTGGCAGTGTGCGGGGGACTAAGCCTTGTTCTATTTGCCGGGGTATTAATGGTGCACTTTCCTCGCTGGCCGCCGGCCAAGGAAGGGTACGCGGAAACTAGCCACTTTGCTCCCCCGCGTTGAGATCACAGCTTAATAGACAGCTTTTGAGATTAACTAGTGGCTCTGCGAGCTGTAGACCTGAACTTGTTAACTTTAAAAAACTGAATTGAAAAAAATAGTTATTTGTACAACAAGAGATCAAAGTTTGATATTTCTTCGAGTGCTTATTTTGAGTCTCGTGCAAGCGAAAGATTCTATAATAGATTCACGAGCGTAGCGAGTGAATCTAATTTAGAATCTTGAGCGTAGTAAGGGATTCAAAAGCGCACGAGATGTAAATAACTTTGATCTCGTGTAGTACACAAAATTTTTCACCCTAAGCAGTGAGAACATACCTAGAGGGACAGAGATAATAGAACCCAAGTAATTCGAACTTGTATTAGACCCCGCATGTTGAAATGACATTTGACTATAAAGGTCACTTGAATGTCATTTTGTCTCACTCAGTGAGCAAAATGCGAATTTGCTCACTGAGTGAGACACAATCAGGGAGCAAAGTGCTATTTTGCTCACTGAGTGAGACAAAATGACTCAGTGAGCAAAATGCGATTTTGCTCACTGTTTTTAAGAAGCAAAGTACCCTTGTTCGAGCTGCTGAGGTGAAAAAAGTATACAATCATCCAACCTGCTAACGAAATTACACGAGAAACGGTTGAGAAATCCGACCAGACCGGCTAGCGGCTAGCATGACTTTTGTTCTAGTGAGCGAGCTTTGGGTATATTTGAAGTCACGCTAGATAAAAATAATTACGTTATTAATGTTATTATTCAACACACCTTTATTGGCTTTATTAATATAGAAAATAAGTATGCGTTCCGATATATTTGGCCACTTTGGCCGCCACTATTTAATGCTAACTATGTACGTAAAACTTCGTAAGCGCGTTAGAATCAGTGTCAGAGCTCGGCCTCTATACAAAAGTTCGGCCTTTAACCTTCACACACCGTCTATTTGCGAACTTGCCGCCAGCTTTAACACGTGCATGGGTTGAGTGAGAGTTCCGTCGTGCAGCTCGACATTTAAAAACGCGCCACTGACCTTTACATAGAAACATGTGATAATTTCAAGAGCTTTTCGATGAAGTAAAAATATCATGAAGAAACTGCGAATATTACACCTACCAAAGAGAATTTGAAATAGAGGCGGATTGTCAAAGTAAATTATGGAGCAACAGTAAATTCACTGGCCTACTGTCGAGTAGATGGCGTTAATTTAAATATTTAACAAAATTAACACATATCAGTGAAAGAATAAGGATCAAAATCAAATGACGTTCTAACAGTTTTAATCTTCTGTCGAAAGATGGCAGTAAATGTACTGTGGCTACACAATTTACCATGACAGTAACTCTCTATACACTCTATTCTCTTTGCACCTACTTTATCCTCTGGAGGCTCTGGGTATGACGGCCAGTTGGCAGTTTGTTTCTTAAAATGAATGCCTATACCAATTAAGGCAGCCGAAGCCCAGAAGGTATCCTTCATTCCTATAGAATGCCAATGCGAAAGTACAAATACTCAAAATACCTGATACAAGAAATTTGTCGAGCGTTGCGTTGGCCGCAGTTAAAAATAACGCAACCCGAACAAAATAAAATAAAAACTGTGCAGACACTGAATTACTGAATGAAATACGCTATTTCCCTCGTCATCACTGTTAACCCAATGAACTGATTTACTGTACAAACGACAGCAAAAATATGTATACATTTTAACCCTAATTACAATGTATTAGAGTGCAAAATTGTTAACATATTTTTGGCGTCAAAAATAAATCTCCACTTTTGCGCTTTAAACTCATAAATCACTAATATTTACGCTGCAAAAGTACTAACGCAGTTAATACGACTAAAGCTATACTCCCTCGAGTTTAGAAAAAGAATCTCTAAGCACCTGAACATAAGGTTCTTATTTCAATAATAGTTCATTTTGATATTGCTCTTAAACTAATAACGAAATTAACTTTCGTAATCTTAAATTTCACGCTGAGCAATTTTAAACCTAAAGTATATGGAAAAAGGTGTATTTTCAAATGACTAGAGAAGATCCCCTTATTTTAGTAGATGGGTTATTGGTGTAAACGCGTTCATAGTTTATAGCAGTTTTATGGAGTATTTATAACTTTTATAAGTTATTGATTGCTTGTATTGCATCAGGAAGAATAAATATTTACATTATGTATGTTTATAACGGAAGTATAATCGATGGTTAACCATTTCCACGCAAACGGTAGTGGTGACCAGATGACATAGATTACCAACTAGATAGAGCATATAAGGCGGTAATTGCACTGCTCAGCACGTCGGCACGGCGTCCGGTGCTGCGGTTTTTAACTTTGTACTGTGGAATCTTGATTTGTTTGTAAAAACCGCATGGCACCATAGCCCACACTGTTAACTGTACATCGGTGGACCACAGGCCTTTTGTAATAATGTCCACCGATGTACAGTTAGAAGTGTTGCTGTTTGTATAACATATTGACTCCGCCTTTCCTTGCGAAGGTGCGAATCGCACTAACTACGTTGACTCAAATTTCGGCTGCCACAAATTTCAGAAACAAGAGGTAACTCTATGGTAACATTACTGTAGACACTTGTACATGTACATACCTGTATCTGCTCCTGTAGATGCTGAATAACTTCCTGCTTGGCCTCCTCGAGTCGCTTCTCGAACTCGGCGTCCTGAACGACCGTTAGTAGCACACGGTTAGTGCAATCCATGCAAAAGACAGATATTGTATTTACAACCTTATTGCGTGGGGAGAGGGTTGAGAGTCCGTTCCCAAAATTTTGAGGGCTGCGAGTTTAGTACCAAGTCTAGTTTAAATTTTAACATAAGGTTTGTAAAAATACAAATAAGTACAATAAAAGGCAAACATATCTTTTTAAGGAACTCTTCCAGTTATTAACAATGCCGCGTGTTTTCTTAAGCACCATCTTTTCAAGATTTTATATTTCTATGTGTGTCTGTTTTAAATAATGGACTGATGAAGAATTAGACGGAAAGTGAATACTTTTGTCTACAATTTTAGTAACTTGTTTATTTTTGCGTTAACTTTTATGTACATATAGGTATGTATGAGGTGTTCTTTTCGCAATGATTTAGGTAACATCGCCCACACGTTTAACTGACAGTTCGTAAACCTTATTACAAAAGGCAGCCGAAATTAAGAGTGTTGCTATTTGTACTTTACATTTTTTTGTTTCAAATTTGATGCTGCATAAAAACATAGTATAGCATGGTCTAGGAAAACACCAGACAAGGTACTAAACACAGTTTTATGATTACAAATTTATAACTAATTATAAGATTAGTATAAAGCAAGCTAGCAAAGTTATTTACTGAAGCAAAATTTTGGGAACCAATTGGATACATCATAGGTGTGTATGAAGTTGACATGAAAGTTTAAGAAACATTAAAAGATCAGTGCTTTGCTTGATGCTACATTTTGTGGAAGTTATTCTTAATGGTAACGAGTGTATAAAGTGTGCACATTACATTTACATTGCTTTAAAATATACAGGGTGATTTCGGGGTTGTGGAGCAAGCGAGCCAGACATCATACAGAATTCAAAGATGAGCCTAATGATGTTGTTAATTATTGTTTATCACCAATAATGATGATTATTTTCCAGATGACAAGTAGGAAAAAACTTTTTTGCATACAATTTGGTCACCCTACTCAGTGTGACGTCTTGTCGCTTTCCATACAGCGTATGTCAAAAGTCATAGGGTGACCATAATTACTTTGTATAACATTAATTTTAATTGAAGAATAAGAAAAAATTAACTAATTCTATTTTAATCAAATACTATCATATGATAATGTGGATCATTTACAGTCAGAAAAAGTGGTTCTGGCTCACGACCCCGAAATCATCCTGTATACCGTATCCTGTATGTGTTTACCGTTTTCAAGCAGAGTATTGCGTTTGTGCTCAAGAAGGACGAATTGTGTTATTTACGTCAGTAACGTCCATTTAACAAGCAAAATGAATGGTACATTTTGACTGTGAAAGCACGGTGGCCACAAAATAACTGCATTCCCGTTGCCAGGGAGCTTTTGGGATTATACTGAGCAACTTTTACTATGGGACCAACCCCGAAATCGCGAAAAAAAAATGTACCCTCCCATAGAAAATAGAATGGTCAAAATGTATGAAAGTGAAAAAAAAAATTTCACGATTTCGGGGTTATCCCATAGTAAAAAAAAAAACCGGGCAAGTGCGAGTCGGACTCGCGCACGAAGGGTTCCGTACCATAATGCAAAAAAACAAAAACAAAAAAAAAGCAAAAAAAAAAACGGTCACCCATCCAAATACTGACCACTCCCGACGTTGCTTAACTTTGGTCAAAAATCACGTTTGTTGTATGGGAGCCCCATTTAAATCTTTATTTTATTCTGTTTTTAGTATTTGTTGTTATAGCGGCAACAGAAATACATCATCTGTGAAAATTTCAACTGTCTAGCTATCACGGTTCGTGAGATACAGCCTGGTGACAGACGGACGGACGGACAGCGAAGTCTTAGTAATAGGGTCCCGTTTTACCCTTTGGGTACGGAACCCTAAAAATGCTCAGTATAATCCCAAAACCTCCCTGGCAACGGGGATGCAGTTATTTTTTGGCCATCCTGTATATACAGGATCCTTATTAGCACGTTTAGGACGTCTTGTCGTGGCGTCAAGTCGCATTTGACATCTAGGGTATGTCGCGATAGTTGCGAAAAAATGTGGGAGACAAGCAGATATGTATATGTTTTTACTAATGTAATACCTTAAAAAGTAGCATTGCAGCAAATATTCTGATCTCTCTGACGATCCATAATACATTTTCATGATTAGGTAAAGTAAGATTCATAAGATTGGAATGGAAAATGAATTGCCATACCCAAATGACGTATGACAGACACCTTTTGATGACGTTGAAATTTAGAAACCAATCTTCAAATCACCAAATGTTTCCTCCCATCATGCAATAAAGTATTGAAAATAAGACAATAATACCCTCCTAAGGTCCAGCGATACAAATGAAAAATCCCGAATTTTCCACTGAAATTTGAACCTTTAGTGCAGGGAATAGAGTTGATTTTGGTTTTGTTTGAAAATTTAACCAAACAAAACAAATGCTACTCAAAATGGACACTGTTCCAATTGAATATGATTTTAATTTCATCGAACTGAATAAGTACAGTCACCAGCAATAATATGTTACACAACGCAGGCCGCAAAAATATTTGACACGATCTTATTTGTAGAGCCATAAGAGCGTGTCACATATTTTTGCGGCCTTCGAATAGTAACATATTATTGCAGGTGACTGTACTATAGGTAGGACCTTGGGCATTAGGAGGATAAAATACTGGATAAATCATCATGTGCGTTACTTTCATAGGTCATTGCATTTTTTTATATTTTGACAATGAAGTAATAAAGAGCATTAAAATACATATATTGTATTCAATTTCCATACAAAATATATGTTTACGCTGCTTTTCTTTATACATTATGAGCTAGAATGTTATCACACTCATTTTAACATATTATTTACAACACCAAAATAACTTGGTATAACCCAACTGAGTTCAATAAAACACAATTACGGTTATGCTTTTTAAATGCTAATTAGAAATAAATTGTAATACAATTTTTGACACTGTTTTACAGAACCAGCTGGGTATACTCAAATGTTATTACTGTTGTATTGCTTACCTTTTCTAGCTCCAAGTCGATGTCTTGTTGATAGAGCGAGACGTTCGATTCTGTGTTTTCAGCGGTTTGCACGTGCGCTTTTAACTGGTTGATCTGTAGAAAAAATATTATATTGAAATTAGCAATTTCTTATAACATGTCGGACTATGATGGTCGCGATTACATTTGTTAAAAATCACAATTAAATTTTCACCAGACCAGCTTGGAGATTTCAGATCATATTATTTATTTCTCGGGGTCCAAACTATCTCCATGCCAAATTTTGTCCAAATCGGTTCAGCGGCTTAAGCGTGAAGAGGCAACAGACAGACACACTTTCGCATTTATAGTATTAGTATGGAAGTATTGATATATCATCGACTAGCACCCATAACACATGTCTTATTGAGCTTACTGTGGGATTGTCCCATAAATATTTATTTATTTACATTGTTTTACTTAGCGAACTCTGTTTAGTATGTCAGCCGAGTGTGGATGTACTGACCTGTTCTTGTAAAGCAGTGACAGTGAGCCGGTACTGATCCTGCATTTCTTTCACAAGCGCCGCGTGCTCCGCCTTTATATCTTCTAGTTGTTGTATGTCTGCCCGTCTGTTCGCCTGCTTCACTGCGAACTCTAGTGGCGGCATCTGGAAGTAGGCGACAGTAGGATTAGAATATGGTCCAGAGTCAGGCGTGGCTCACTCCGCGATTTCGTCGCGTCGCTACAAGTACATGCGGCCCACACCAATTTTGGTGTCTAGCAGTAGTACTTGCTGCGCATCGCTACGGAACGGACGCCTGCTCGCGCTTGCGCCACTTAGCGGTCATATCTGTCGTAATAGACGAGTTTTGTTAGAGTGAACCTTCTGTACCTAGTACTATTATTTATTCTGTGCCAAAGTCAACTTTAACAAGAATCATAAGTTTACCTCAACGACAACAACCATTTTGTTGGTCGACCATCGGGACATCTTATATTACATTGAACAACGCGCACTCTGCCCTAAAACCCATTATACCCGCTTAATATAAGTTTGGACTTTTAAAAAATAATTTCTTAGTTATTCTTATACATTTAGGCTTCGTCAAGTGCTTACAAAAACAAATCAGCTACAGGCTTCGTCACCTATTAACAATTTATATAATCCGCAACAGGCTTTGTCAATCATATACACTAAACTAAATTAAACTTGGTTAAGATCTCACCGCGGATTGTAGCTGGCCCAAAAGTCCCCAAAACACTGGAAGCGTTGCCCCGTTGAATTGCCAAGGAGATCTGTTGGACCAGATAGGTAGGTACGATCCGCAGCGAGGATCGCAACCCCTTTTAAGTTTGGACTTATTTATCAATGTAACAAACGATTGTTTTGTGAGGTGGGCAAATTACAGTGTTGCCCACCTCGCATTTGCATTTCCTACCGGGTCTTCGTTTCAGTTTGGGTAAAAATGCCTTTTATAAGTAATTTTGTAGGAGTACTTTGATGAGCGATCTCTTACTAGGAATTTGGTACCGAACAGTTAAATGTCAGCCCCCTCAGGTCCCATGGTTTGACAAAAAGCTAAGCAGGAAACAGGTAGTACCACGTCCTCAGGCTTAATTCGTTCCGGGCACATTCCATCAAACAAATTCAAGCACCTTATGAAATTAGCTGCATCACCAAATTGCCAAGAGTGCAAAAAAATAGAAGATGTTCATCATGTGCTGATGGAATGTGTCCGCAATGAGGCGCTGAGTCTACCAACATAGGTAGTTGCAACATCGTCCTGGCATCGCCACTATCAGACGAGGCCAGGATGATGTGCAATCTATACTTAAATGTTATGTAGTGGTGTAGGTAATACTTTAATATTACATCATTATTACTACCTCGTTGGTAAGCGATGGTAGGTCAGCACTTCTCGTCCTCCTGCGAAGATAGTCCCCCGCCTCGTTGGGGGCCTCCAGAGATGACGCAGATTGCGGCGACGCGCAGGCGCGACCGCGGTACACTTCTTCGGAGTAGCTGGGTACATCATAGTTAACGAATTACTAATCAAATAATCGTCAGTTGACTATTCAAGTCCCCTGCGCTTTTAGAATAGAATAGAATACATTTAATTACGTCTCATCATGGATGGTTATATAAGACAGGTTATAAAAAGAACAGACAAAAAAATGACCCCCACTCAGCGTAATGCCACGGCAAGCCGTAGCGCTGATTTTCGATAGGGAACTAAAAGACTAACATTTTATAACCAAAGTTCATTTATTGTACATAATAAGGGTAGAAGAGGTATGATAAATACTGGGGTAAAAGAACACTTGTAGTAAATCTTCATATTGTTGCTCTTGCCCAGCAAAATAAATTATGTTTCTCTTATCCCACATGGCCTTATTTTTGAGAATGCTAGAAAGCAGAGTTTTGCTACCGTGAAAATTGAATTTTGTCTTTGTTAAGTTTTCGATTGATAGCCATACTATAGGATAACATCAGGCCCTAATCCGCTTCCCAGTATTTATATAAATATTATTATAATAATGGCGTTCGCAAACAACTGGTGTAAAGCTCTGATATTGTACTTTCGATACGGAACGACCTTAATATTTATAGTTCGTTTTTTTAGCATTAGAAATAAGGTAAACAATCTTGATGTCTTTTTATTGAAAAACACGTTTTAAAAATAAGTCAAGGCAAATATGTAATTTTTTTTTAAAGCGTTTTTCAATGAAAATACATGTCAAGCTCGCTTACCTTCTTTCTAATGCTAAAAAAAACGAACTATTAGCAAGAAGAATCAAATTGTTATAACATGCTTTGTCAGTTTTCGTTCCTTCCGAATCGAGGTAATTTAACAGTACACATAATTTCGTGTCACGATCCACGCATAGCGCATACAAATATCTAATTAACTTACATTTTAAAACCATACAAAGCGATATTTCTCCTGTTTAAGTCAGCAGTATACTAATTTAAATAATAATGAGTAATCGATAGAATACCTCACCTTCTTTCCAACTTTGGCCTTGGCAGCAAAAAAGAAACATTAAACATTTATCATAAATTCCAAGCAAGTAATTTATAATACCTATAGGTTTTATTTATTAAACCTAACTTCTGACTGGCTAAGCTAAACCTTGGTTTAAAAATAATCTGTCCTTGAAGTATAAAATTACACGCGATTTTGAACCTTGTACCTTCGTGATTAGAATTTTATTTCTTGAACTAAAGAGATAGGGAGAAATATTTTATGACCGAGTTGTAGAAATGCGAGATATTAGATCAATATGTATCAATTGGCGTTGGTAACTAAGCAGATTACATAATAATGAGCATAGGGTTGCATCAGAGCACTATTGAATATCATTTTTATTTCATTTGGGTACTATAATGAATAATGATTAACTATAATATCTATAGGTTGTACGATTTTACACCGCTATTAGCATGCAATAGGTACAGTCGCCATCAGATACATCGGAGCGCCTGAGATGCTCATAAATATCTGAACACGCCTCTATTGCCAAGGTGTTGGAGTGCGTGTTCAGATATTTTTGAGCACCTCGGCCGCTCCGATATATCTGATGGCGACTGTACTTGCATGTCGTATGTCACTGTGATATTTACTACAAAACATTGGCACGCGAATCTTAGCTTCTTGAGTATATACAGAATACAGATCTTTATTGGTAAAAATAAAAGTACATTTTACAAGTCAGAGTTCCAATAAATAACTACGAAGAATTAGGGAAGATTTTCCTCATAGGTTAAATTTCTAATGAATCGACATGCGTGTGACAGGTATCGTGCTATAGCAAGTATTTAAAAAAATATACATACCTTCTCTCCATGTCCGAGCATTTCTTCTCGAAATACATCCTGAGATTCTCCATCTCCTTCTCATGTTTGCGGTCAAGCTCCTCTCTCAACTCGTCAATATCAGCATTACCAGCTTTGACAGAAGCTAGCAGCTCCCTCAAACGCCTCGTCTCCACATTGAAAGCATGCTTGTCTTGTCGTAACTGTGTTTCTAATTCTTTAACATCAGTATCAGATTCTATCCTTATTCGAGCAATTTCATCACATAAAACTTGAATAAGACTCTCTCTAATCTTATTCCTTAAATTCTCTTCAATACTCTCATCAAATCTATTTATAACTTCATTTAACTTAGTTTCAAAACCTTGGAAATCATCTGAGTCAGATTTCAAGTCGGATTTCGAATAGTTGACCGTCATTTCTTCTCTGTCATTATCTTTTTCTCCATTTGAACTTTTAGCTGATGAACCGCTACTCATTAAAGCTGAATAATACTTAGTGTCTTCTTTGAGCATGCTTTCATATTTAGCATAGTCTGATAGTTGTTGTTTAATAGTGTCATGTTCAGAGTTTTCCCGTTGAGTCATTTCATGGCAAAGGTGTTGGTTCTCGAGGGCCAGTGCGTCGCGTTCGCGGATCGAGCGCTGTAAGGTAACGGTGAGTTCCTCGATTAGTGCGTCGCGCTTCGTGATAGCTGACTCCAAATGCACAAGCTGAAAGGACAGAAGCGTTCATTGACACGGAAGCATGCTTAGCGACATCGACACACATTTACTGCTCATGACCAAAAATCACTGGCAATTTTTTATTGTTTTACCACCCCAGTTTTATCTTCACTTCTTTCAACTCTATCGATTCAAGCATATTGCGAATGTGTAAAGTTCAGTTGACTAGAATTTTAAACGTAAGAATTTATTCCGTGCAGTCAAATCGAAAGTGAGTTTTGGCTGTCATGTCAACAGATGACTTTACTCTCTCCTCTTAAGACCTGAAGATACAATACGAATCTGAATTCTTAATAATGATAACTAACAGAGGATTCAAATACTTATTCTGGATCTTATGAGGATAGAGTTATGACATTGGATTTTGATGAATGATTATTTTTCAAATGCCATAAAGGTTTGTCCTACAAAAGCAATGGCAGTCATTCTCTTAAAACCTTACTTTCCACATTCCACAGTTTTCGTACAGTCAAGTGTAAAAAATATGGGTGCACACATCATACTCAAAAATGTCCTAAAAATTTTATGCACCCATATTTTTCCAATTGATTGTACATTATTTAAACTATATCATTGATGATGAAATAAAGTAGGTGCACACCAAATACCCACGTTATACAGATAAAATAATGAAAATATAATTAAAAAAAAATAGTCTTTTTAACTTTCAGATCCCATACTAATATACAAAGTGAATATCGTTTGTAACCACATAATAGCACCCTCTACTTCATGCATATATCAGGCCGGTACAGATGGACTGCAACTTGTATTGGAACTGCACGCCGACGTTGCAGTGGGCAGTCCGTCTGTATCGGCCCTAAAGCTGTGCAATATTATGTATAATGGAATTTGTTATTTTCCTGTTTTTCATGTGTTTGATAAACTAGGGACCCTTGCTGATGATAGGGAACCTTAATGTCATACTATAGAATACATAAAATCCATATGTTATAAAATTGCAAAGTTAATTTGCGGTAATATACGTACCTAATATACCTTTTATCCGTAAGTTTTGGTTAATCATAATAAAAGTTACAAACCTTTGTTTAGTTAGTCAAATTTGTTGTCCCATGGGTTACAGTTACATGCAGAATAATGTTAATTAGCTTTCTTACAAAACATGACAAAATATATCTTATACTGCAGTAGGTAACTAAATTCACATTTTCTATTTTTGATCCATTTTAACAAAATTAATGCAATCTCTCAGTTAATACTGAGCTTACAAAGGTCATATATGTCTATTTCTCATTTCACCTGTACCTTTATTTTCTCTTTATTTATTTTATTTGGGAAAGATAGATATAACATGAATATGGCAAAACCAGTCATTTAAGAACCCCAAACCTTACTATTTTACCCATACTTTTATCCCAACTAACTACAACATAGACACATTTAAACACACACAAATTTATTAAGACAATTCTACATCAACATGTCGTGATTTTTTCGCAAACAAAAAAGTGTACATATGGCAAGCTAACTGTTTAAGCAGGAGCACAGCACAGAATATAAAAACACCGAGGTGCAAGAATATAACAACCAACTGCTCTTGCAAATCCCATACCTTAGCTTGGAACTCTTCGCATATCGTCTTGTAGTCTGTCGTCATTGTGCTAAAAGACATGGTGTCAGCCAACGACTTTGGTTGCGGCATACTGGGCATAGACTCATCCTGCAACTTTTCTTTTGTATCATCTATGACAACCTCTTCTACTAACAAGTCGCTTTGCTCAATTTTGTCTATACTTGACAAACTGTCTTTCTCGATTTCCACTTGAGATTCTCTCTCATCAAATAGCTCTTCAACCTTCATTTCCCCGGCACCAACAAGGAAAGGGGACATAAGGGTCTGGAATACTGGTAAGGGCTGAACATCTTCGTCAACTAAGTGACTGCCATCCGGTGGAGGCCCAAAGATAATCTTTGCAGCCGAGAGAGGAAATTTACGAGCACTGTGACCTCTGATATCTAACTTTATAATCTCTTCTGAGCCTGAACTTGCTTGTTTTAGTGAATCTTCCCCTACGGATAATGATAATGGTGGTGATAGAGAATGACTCTGTTTTTCAACCTCTTTTTCATCCTCTGAGGCATTTGACTTAGGATATGTTTCTTCGTTAAGTGAGTCAAGATATTTGTCACTTCGTGGAGATTCTTGTGATTTTTCATGTTGAGATTTCTCTTCAGCCTGTTGCGTTGCATGAGTGTCTTTGGATACCGATTCAGATGCTAAATTGACTGGACTTTCTTCACTTATGTGATGAATGTCTGTTGACTTAGGGTCAGGCCATGAGGTGCTTTTGCTTGGGTCTTGTGTGCTAGGGTTGTCACTAGGGGAGGGAAGAGGCATGTTTAAAGAGCTATTGCGGGATGGATCTGTGTCATGCTGTCCCACTTGGAGCAGCCCTGACTGCGCCGCGCCGGCGTTATCCGACTCAGTAATGGAATACTCCAGTTTGGAGGGAATATGTTCCGATATAGACTCCGTTTGACTGTCATCTTCTTTAATGACTGGAGTTCCTGTTTCATCGTGTGGCGTATCTATTTGAGATGCTTCTGTATCGGTTACCGCGGTCCCTTCCGCGGGAATCTGTTGAGAATGTACGACATCCGGAAGAACGTTCTAAAAATAAATCAAAAATAAAATCAATGGGCGAGTTGATTTATGACCATCGGTGGTGAAAACTTGAATGAAACCTGCGTAATAACAGCTTTCTGGGATTCGCGGCTCGATAACGGAGAGTAGGTCGGCCTAGAACAGGTAGGGCACCGCGGCGATGCATTTTCTGAACTATTTTTAACGTATCGACGAATATAAACCTACAACGCGATAGTTTGATACGCTTTCACGGGTACGATCGAGAGCAAAATTATATCGATTGCATGCAACGTTTACCTTGGATTCTGCTGTGAGCGGTGGAATCTTGTGAATATCACCCATAATTTAACATATTCATATTATTTAACAATTGAAAATTTCATTTTCTCACTAAAATTGGTTGTCAAGACGACGTTTCATTCAAATAAAATACAAACTATGAACTATAAAAAAAAACAATTTCTGCGTTTCGTTTCTGCTCTTTCAACAACATACTAAACGTCAAAGAATGTTTCCTTTTGTTATTTACTTTCTTTAATGAAAACCTTTGAAAAAATTAAATTTAGGTCTCTCGTTATTGTTAAATATTCTTAAAGATGTTTCTTGTGATAACTTACCTGTTCTAGATTTTGAAAACGTATTCTGACAATCCTCAGCTGAAGCATTTAACAAAACGCTTTTCCCACCAAATTCTTTACGAGTTTGAGTTTAGCTTACAGTTATTTTAATAACAAAATATATTTGAAAAAACTACAGCTTCTTCAAGTGACTAACTCTAGGGTTTATTACTAATATAATAACAGTTATAGGAAACCAATGTCGACTCACTGAAGCGAGTGATGAAAACTGGAACTAACAATACAAATCAAATAACTTGCACGAGTTCACATTTTATTAAATTAGTAGTACCTACATGTGTAGTAGTGACCTACTTTTCTTTGTTTCAGCCTTGGATGCACACAATATTCTAGTATAATTCTAGTATTGGCGTAATGATCTCCGCCTCAGTGGTGAAGCAGCCTGAACGGTACCGTTTTTTATTTTTGGTTTTATACTTTGGACAATCAATGAAACACGATAGGATATCAATATACTTTATTACTATTTACACATACATTTTAGAAAAAGCCATTTCATTCTGTACATTTCCTACAAAATATAAGTAACAACTTCATTACGAATAAGGCCAATCTACAATTGAAGTTTGTGGATTGATATTATGATGCATCCACACTGGTGTGAAAAATTGTTAACTTATTCATCATCATCATAAGTACTACCCTGCTCGTTGACAAGGGATTGGATACACTATAAAGGCAAAAATCACTTCGTGGTTTTGCTATTGTCTTCTCAGGCTACGTCACTTTCGTTTGACATATTGATGGAGAAGATCCTAAAACTGGGTTATTGCCACTAGTTACCACCAAGTTGTTACTACTGGGAATATTTTTCCCACCCTTCACCACTAAAAGGTGGGATTTTTTCCCCAGTTACCAGTAGTAAAAGGTGGGAAACAAATTTCCAGTAGTTACCAGTGGTAACAACTTAGTTGAACCTAAAATGGCATCCCGATAACAAATTGCGAAGATAATTTTAATATTAATGCCGCGTCCACACCAGTGTAATAAAATTCTCAAGTTGTCTAATAAAGCCGTATTTATGCGCTAATTGCTATTAGCGCATAAATTCTTCACAACTTAAGGTAAGTACCCCTATTAACGAGCCCATTAAAATCGGCACTGATTACCGCGGTATGTACAAAAAGGCGTTTTATAAGAAAGTCTATTAACATTTTTAAAATTGAAGTACACACAAACAAACCCTTCTCTATTGACTGTCGAATAAGTATAGCACTAGTAAAGAAACACAAAGTAAACAATTCGAAAAGCGTAAACTAACTCATCGGGGGCGCAGGATTTGAATACTCCATACTAACGCGCAACACCTCAAGTAAGCAAACGCGTATTTTATTTAGTGATTTTCATAGTAATGATGAATATTACGTAGACTAAAATTTTATATCAATTCTTAATTATGATATTTATGGTTCCCAAATACTCAATTTGTAAATATTTGCTTGCCATTAGTAAAAAACAGGAAATTAAAAACCTCGGTGTTGGGTTAAATTTTTTGGTGTGGTTCCTAATTTCGAGGTATACCTCGGTAATAGCGGAAACGGTATTTTAAGTTCGAAGGGTTATATATTCATATGTAAATACATATTTCCTTAACTCTTGATGTTATTGAAATATTTAACCATCTATAAAGCTAAAGAGCTATTAACGTGGTATGAAATCTATTCAAGAACTCTTAATGTTGACTACAGTTTTAAGCACTTAACTGGAGGTTTCCTTAGAAACCATTATATGAGAATCTTGTTTAAATGTTGATATAAAAACAAAAGCATGGCTGTCAAGTCTGTTTTATAAAATGTTTCGTAATATTTAGTATCTTCCATTTTGATTGTATTCAAAATATACGCGATTTTTATATATTTTCATTACTCGTAAATGAGTTTTACAATAATGTGAATTAAACCGTTTAGCGATCGTTACATCACTCGGTAATAAGATGTATGGGCACCCAATACCGAACCACCTACAACTTTGGTAGGAAATAAATAGGTTCCTAATATAATTATTATAAAACCTATTGTATTATTTTAATTAGAACATACTCGTATAATACACCAACATACAATCGTAATCTAACGCGGCAACGCAGCGAGCGTGATGGGCACCTTTACGTCGGGGGCAGCCCGGGACGGATTTCAGTAGGTTGTTTATTATATAATATACATGTTTAGTTTATATTTATATGTAAGTTTAGTTTTTAATTAATTTAAAATTATGTCTGGATTATGTGTTATTAATAAAAGATGCAGTACATCCAATATAAATTTCTTTTAATATTTGATTTCACATATCTTGTATCATTGGATCAATTTGATGTTGATGGGCATTTATATGTGTGACGAACACAGATATTTGTTCTTAAGTCATGGGTGTTTTCTACGTAGGTCATACAAGTATGCCCAGCACCAACGTATATAGGCTGAATTATTATTTTTATTATATAAATTTGTATTTATCTATATAAGTATGTATATCGTCGCCTAATATCCATAGTAGAAGCTTTGCATAGATTGGGGATATGTCGATCTGTGTAAGATGTCCCCTTATATTTATTTATTTTATGTTGTTTTATGTAGATACTTGTATACAGCATGTATGTTTGATACGACCACATAATATATTAATTATCTAAGTGTAGTTAGTAGGTGTAAGTAGACTCAAAGGAATTCACTTTCATAATTATGTTTTACTAAAAATCCTCTTATTTTTCCTTATAGAAAAGTCTAAAATAAATATTAATTGAATCTTATAATTGGAAATCTGATTAAATATAACCTACTATTTATTTAATTACTATTGTCAAATAAATATAAGTAGGTATATAAAGAAGGAACTAAAAATGCGATGGGTTTATCTACCCTCGTAAAAAGGAACCCATATCCGCGGTATTTGGGTAGCAATGATCAATTACCACGGTAATAGGCGATTTCGACGTTTCAGGTTTAATAATTATTTTTTTCTATATAACTGGCCAAAACAAGTCCAAAAACGAATGAAATATAAATTTCGATGTACAAACTATCATAAAAAAATATGTCTTTGTTCATACAGAGCCTGATTATGCTTCATTTTTGGCTGTCTTTGTAAAAGTTGCTTAACCCCCTCGTTAATAGGGGTACTTACCTTACTTATTCGTACAATCCACACAAATATTGCTTTGCAATCCATTGTGTTAGTAATCCTTAGCTTTTACAATATTATTGCCTGTTCCAAGTAAACTTGCCAGTCAAAACTTAAGCTTTTGACTAATGCCAAGTACAGCTATACGAGGTATGCGTGTTCAATTTCAATTGAACACGCATAGCTCATAATCATCTTAATCTGTTATGAGTCATATCTTATGACCCACCTCTGACTTATGTTGTCAAAGTAACCCAGCTACAGAAGCCGCGCGACTTGCGGAAAGTTTAAAAAAAGTTGGAAAAGTATCTCGGATATTTCAGGAAAAATTCATAGGGAAAAAAGGACTTTCATTTTGGAAACGGAAAATTTCGATCTCCAGAAGTTTCCGGAATTGTTCAATGTGGAAAATTCTCAATTTTGATAACTTTCCGACGGCATCGGTTAACCCACATGATGCAGTTGGCTTGTGACTCCTGAAAGTAACATTGTTATAGGAAGAATTACATTGAATAGGTTAAGTATAAAATAAAAGTAAATAACTAAATTAACATTACGCATATTAGTTGATGCCCACAGTGGGCAGCCCACTGTACAATCACCTGCATTATATCTTACACAGCGAAGCGTGCAAAAATATCTGACACAATCTCAGGTATTTGTAGATTGTAGAACCATAAAGAGCGTGTAGTACATATGGTGTTACTTTACCGCACTAGTGCGTTAATTAGCGCTTTACGTGCATATGTCGAAAGGGCCATATGTACTGTAAAACGTTGTACCATACGCGTGCGAATAGTTAATTCGCAACTCGTGTCGATTTAAAACACTTCTTTCGGTAGTTTTAATTTATCGCCGCTCGTTGCGAATTTCCTACTTTTCGCACTCGTATCGTAATGTATTATTGTGCACTTCGTTGTGCAAGTGACTGTACCTCATATAACATTAAATGCATGTAAATAAAGAAAACACGATCTCCATTAATTTTCATAATAATTGCAGTTCTACCATCAAAAGCGCTATTTACAAATTAATGCATTACAAAAACGAATCGAGGTCATAAGTATTTTATAAGACAAACCACCTAAACCCGGCGCGACACGACATCGCACCAAAGAAATTGAGAACACAACGGTTTCTTCAGACCGTCAAGAAAATTAGCGTGATCTTTAGTTAAACATTCGCAGTTACAAATTATGGAAACTTGGAAAGGTGTAATTGTCGCAGTCAAAAGTGTGAACTGGTCAAAAGAACTTTTAACCGACAAAAACAGGCAAAACTGCTTTTGACTGAGCATGTTGGTCAAAAGTAGTTTTACCTGAAATTCATTGGTTAAATTAATTGTGACTGTTACTATCAGTCAAAAGTACTCCCAGAAATAGGTAGGTTAGGGTTATTTTTTTTTGCTACGCCCAAAAAACGAAACTGTTCCCAGAGATAGGTCGGTTAGGGTTATTTTTTTTTTGCTACGCCCTAAAAACGAAACTGCTGCCAGAAATAGGTATGATTTTCAGGTAAAACTACTTTTGACCAACATGCTCAGTCAAAAGCAGTTTTGCCTGTTTTTGTCGGTTAAAAGTTCTTTTGACCAGTTCACACTTTTGACTGCAACATAATCATTTAATTTTAAATACTTTCTGAAAGTTGCTAATTGAAGCCTATGCCTCCCGGGCTACTAGACAAACGATTGTAATATTCGGGTAAAAAAGCTGCATATTACGGCGTTCCCGATTTCGATGGTGCCACAAAGCGATGCGGTAACTAACGTCAACTCACTTCGATAATTGTCTATACAGTATAACCAGAAACTACAAAACCAACACAATCAATGTTAAACGCTTTCGATAATTTTTCTACCGCCTCATATATATATAAAACACATAGCTGTAACGTAAATTACACACATCGTGATGACTAATTTGCAAAAATCACGTAACTCACACTGATACTCAGTTGAAAGGCAATACCTAACTCTGTATGCAGCCCATACATAGATAGGTACAGTCGAGGACATAAATATGTATACATTTCTTCACCTTAACCCATTGAAATAAGGTGAAAAAATGTATACATATTTATGTCCTCGACTGTACACCACATTTTTCTTTTGATTGACAGAACAAGATACGAGTTTTTTTTTAAGTAGTGCCGACATTTATCGCTAATTACATTCCCCAGAGGGTTCTTACGTATTACGATTAATCAATTGCATTGGCTTTGTAGCTCTTAAGCAATGGCTCAAGGCAGAGGGAATATATTTCCCACATTATTTTCAACTTGGTTTCAAAGATAGGGGTTCAATTTTGCATAATTTCTGACACCCTATACTTAATTTGCATGAATTGTAGCATTTTTTTCAAATTGTTTACATCTTATCCATCACCCATGATTTAAATACAAAGTTTTTAAATTAAACGAAAAAAAACACCGCTACGGGCAAGACTCGAACTTGCGACCTTTTGGAACACCGGTCTAAATGTTCTTGGCCAACTAAGCTACCGAAGCTTACGTGCAGCGTGTGATTTTTTATTAAATTAAAGTTCAAAAACTATTATGGTCCTGATTTCACAATGTCTATGCATGATGGTCTCCGTTCAAACTGTAAAACTATTAACTAGGACACCAAGGTTAAAAGTCCGTTACATCAATTACAAAGTCACAAGTGACGTTAGCTTAGTTCGAGATCACAATACACTGCATTGTCAACTCAACACAACTAATATATATTGTCAGTCAATACACTATTTCTATTCGCCTATGTAACCTTCGACAAGCTCGATTAATCTCAATGTTTGACGCTAAGGTTTGACGTCATACTATCATACAATGGTAAATGTTTTCACACGCCGACAGCACGGTTAGCACGAGTTGAGCAGTGACAGATTTACCAATGTATACCTACATACAAGTACTTGAGTTAGTTAATAATACATGCGCCGTAAACGCGCGTGCTGAGGATTTATCCGCTTATACAGAGTGACTTTGTTGAGTCTGACATCTGTGGGGCTACCGCGAAAACCGAAATTCGCAAATTGCGGGGATCTTTCTCTTTTACTTCAATGAAGTCGTTATTAGAGAGACATAAATAGATGCCCGCAATATGCGAACTTCGATTTTCGCGGTTATAGCCCCGTTTCATGTAGGTCATATTGAACAACTATTACTATGACGTCAAGAATGGCGTAGGTACGTACTCTGTTATAGGCTCACTCGATAGTATTAGCAAATAGGTTCTATATTCAAGCAAATAAAGTATATTTTTATGGCATTTCTCGTTCATTAGATGTAAGTATATAAGTCATGGTTTGATTAATAAAACACGAACCTAACCCAACTGTGCCCATCAAATGAACACAAGACTATGGCTACTCAATTTGGAACCTTATTACAAAGGAAGATGACTGAAATTGGCACATTGAAATGTTGGAAGCAAACAGTACCGGAATAGAATATTTAAATTGAAGATATCTTTGTAACAACTGAATTTAAGTACAGTCAAAAAAAATAATTTCAGTACCATTTCGCACCTTGTCGCAGTGGCAATCAATTAATGAAAGTCGCTAGGGACCTCAGTATAATATAAAATGTCGAATGTCGAAGTCATAAACTCATTTAAATGAAGTCTATTAGTTAATAAAAAAGTTCATGTTTGTAAAACTAATAAGGGTTGTTAAAACAGGTATAACACAATTATTTCTGCACCTTGAATTCATTCCAAAACTTCTATCATATTCAACTGTTACATATGCAACTTTTCATGGCTTAGGTAAGCCTTAGGTTAAAAATATTAGGTAATACAATACAAAATATATAAATTTATATAAAAAAGGCAAATATGCAATAATAGATAAGAAATTCTGTATAATTTACCATACACTCATAGTGTTTAATGCTTTTAGAATCGACTGAACCTTGGAAGGAACCACGTATGGCATCTTTGATATTGAATTGAATTCTTTCGATATACACCAAAGATATATTGATATATTCACATGTACATTAGTACACATATACATTCCAATCAATTCTCTGTGATATAATACACCAATCAAATGATTTATCACAACCTATAAAATACTATAAATAATAATTGAGTTTAATTATGATGTTCGTCATTTTAATCGTCTTCGACAAAAGGGGGAAGACCCCCCCGCTCTTATTCGTTTCTGGTGTAAAGGCTGCCTATTGCCATACAGCGATTCCAGCGTGGTAATGCTGCGAGCATTATGGGCACTTTTGCGCCGGAAGCGACGAGGGACGGATTTGACTAATAACAGTATGTAATTATTTGTGATGTTATTTTAATATGTATCTAACTGTAAATGTTATTAGTATTACCTATTCAAAACGATTAAAATAAAACCGGCCAAGTGCGAGTCGGACTCGCGCACGAAGGGTTCTGTACCATTACGCAACAAACGGGAGCCCCACTTAAATATTTTTTTTTCTTTTTTAGTATTTGTTGTTATAGCAGCAATAGAAATATATCATCTGTGACTGTCTAGTTATCACTGTTCATGAGATACAGCCTGGTGACAGACAGACAGACGGACAGAAGAGTCTTAGTAATAGGGTCCCGTTTTTACCCTTTGGGTATGGAACCCTAAAAATTATTGAATGATTACATTAATCTGGTTTTTAAGTAATTGTAAGTTACAAATTTGAACAGATTCACAGTTTCCAAACAAAATGTTTTTATCAACTATTATTTTCAATAATTGTTACCGTCAGGCTGCGTTTCCACCAGAGCTGTGCGAGGATGCGTTGCGTAGGATGTGTTTGTTAAGAACCCTTCATTTGCATTCCGCGCTCAGCGTGTAGTGATTCTATTGGTTCTTAACAAACATGTCGCTACACATCCTCAATCTTTGGTGGAAACGCAGCCTTAACCATTAAACACAAAAAATTGTTGGGTAGGTACTTTATTCCACTTGGAACTTCTATGGGAACTATGATGTGTTTTGTGGCACTTAAGTATAAAATAATCAAAAAGATTGACTTGTACAATGATGATTCTAAATATTAATTAGACTTTTTAAGTTATGGGTGTCTGTCATACAGTCAACCCTGGTAATTTTGAATATACAGTCACCATCAGGGGCATCAGGGCTTCACACGATGTTAGGGTATTTTTGATGATGAGTGTGTTTCAAAGTAAGGACACTAAAAATTTCGTACATCAACCCGTTTCTGTTCCTAACTCCGTTCAAACAATCTAGAAATATATTGCATTGTTTAGCACGACATATTTTATTATTATTGTCTTCCATATCAATTACACACATTTTAAAGTTTAATCTTAAAAGACTGTTCAATGTCACTAAATTCTAAATTAGCAAGATTGACTGATGAAAACGTTGATGGCAGGTTCCATAGCAATTATGAACCTGAAGCTTAAATATGACGGTTTCAAGTAAAAGGTACCATATTGTTGGTTGTCAATAAGGTTGATTTCAAATTGAAGTTTCAAGGAAATAGCACTTTATTCACAACTGACAATAAGTACCCTTTTGGTTGAAATTGGCACAAATATTAACACCATGATTACTATTTGTGATGATTTGGCTCTTGATATAAGGTGTCTTGATGATATAAGGTCATTTAGGGTAAGTGTGGCATAGGGGTAAGCGTGGCTGGCCTTCAGATTGGGGCCTGTTTACACATTGACTAGTGTTTACTGCGAGTTTTTACATTGGCTTAGTGGCAAATGTATCAACTGGCAATAAACACTAATCAATGTGTATTTTTTTATATGAGCCCATATTGTCCCACTGCTGGGCAAAGGCCTCCCTGTTATTTCTCCACATATCCTTCTCCCCTAAAGTCTCCCACCAGTCTCTGTCAGAGGCGTCAAGCTCGTCCCGCCATCTCCGATGAGATCTGCCGTGGCGCCTTACAATCTGTGGGACCCAACGGGTGGCTGTTTTGGCCCACAGATCATCCGGCATACGGCAGACGTGTCCCGCCCAGTCCCATTTAAGCTTGGCGGCAGTTACAGCTACGTCAGTGATTTGCGTTTTGGGGCGTAGAATTGTATTTTTAATGCGATCGGTTAATTTCACGCTCAAAATACTACGCTCCATGGCTGAATGAATGTGTGTGAATGAATGTGTAAACGGGCCCCAATGTGACGGCCAGCCATGCTTACCCGTATTTACTAAGAATGTTACCTACGAGCCATAATACCAGAACACAGGCCAAGATACTAATAATAATAATACTCGCAGCAGGTTCGTGTGAGTCACAGGGTCTAAGAATGGTCAGTTAAGACGAAAGTGGAGGACCCGCGCGAAATCGCCTTTACGTACAAACATAGTACTCAGTTTCCTCTCTGGAAATTAACTATTATTGAAAATATTTTAACACAATTTGTTGTACATCAACCATGGCTATGCTATCCCTACATTTGAGAATTATTATTAGAGTTAATGGCATTCAAAAATTTATATGAAATCTGTTTTTCGCTCCTAATTTTAATAATAATCAATATATCGAAATAGTCAAACGTAGTTATGGTTAATATACATAAAATAATGTAAAAATATTTTCCATAATTCTATATCCTGAGAGGAAAATGGGGACTACTACTTGTATGGAGCGCAGGTTGTCCCCTTTCCTCTCAAGTGTGGACTCTACAAGCCTTTACATGCAACCTTGGAGGCAGAGATGGGGAGGTGTGCACGGCAGTCAGGTGGTCTTTTTTTCTTCCTCTTCCTCTTCTTCTTGGGCTAGCAGCTTTCTAGCGAGTTGTAATGCCTGGAAAATAATTTATAATTAACAATTATATCTGCCTCTGCTGGACAGTTAGGGGATCCAAAGGAAGTTTTTAAATGTTTCTTCTCTCCTAGATACAAAAAGCCTGAAAACCAGTCAATTTTGTACCAAGAATGATTATTTATATTTTTGGCTATAGCAGCAAAAATAATAATTATATGCATGTTGAAATATTTTCAAATACTTATTAGAATACATTTTTATGGGGCACACATATATATATTTTTTGTAGTTAGAGGACATGGTAATAAACACATCCTTATATATAAACGCGAGCGGCTTTGACGGTAGAAACAAATTAAATTATGCTCAAACAAAAGAGCGTAAAAAAATAACACTTTTGAATCGAGAACATATATCCGCAAAATTCGTATTGTCGCGTATTTTGCATTTAAAAGTGAAAAAATTTCGACAAACAATACTAAAGGCTCAATTTGTTGGTTGACATTTGACAGCTATGCGTTGCGTTTAGAAACTGCAAACATGCTTACAAGTTAGGTTGGTCGTTTTTTTTTAAATAAAAAGCAAGACGAATATTACTGTTTATTTGATGACTTTCCGGTATGTATAATGGTTATTATTTGCATTAAGTTTCGTTTCATATGGATATGTATACCGGTATAATTATTACATAAATTTGTTTTTAAGCCAGAACGTGCGATAGTCTGTTACGGCTTTTAAGAGGATAGCAACACTGCCTAGACGTCAACGACGGCTGTTATTCGAAAATACTTTATCCGGTACTCCAGACGTGATAAAAACCTGTTAAATAGTGTATTGTGTGTGTTAACAATAAAAAATAGTCACCGAACATAGTGCAAAGTGCAAACGCCATCGTAACGTAACGAGATTTGAACTTCAAAGCGTTCCATGGGTGTATTGTGTTTAGTATAAACATCGGTCTCTCAGTTGTATTTTAATATTTCAGAATGATTCCAAATATTCTTACATGTCAAGGCACTACTAGCTACCTGGAAATGCAAGTGAAAGCAACCTTGAAGCAGCTGTGATAAACTAATAAGTGAGCGAGATGAAAATGACGTTGTTCAAAGAAACTTTGAGTTAAGTGCCAGCTGACTGTAACACACTCTAATTAAGTACATTGCCAGTGTGAAACAGTGCAAAAAGCTACAGTGTATTGTGGACATATTTAATAACTGTGCTTTAGACTATGAATCAAATTTGAGGTGTATCGGTGAATTGGAAAGTCAACTGCATAAAGCTAATAAGTTATCTCCGGAGTCAATGTAAGTTGAATATAAGATTAAATATAATAAGATATATAGATAGTATATATGTCGCAGTCAAAAGTGTGAACTGGTCAAAAGAACTTTTAACCGACAAAAACAGGCAAAACTGCTTTTGACTGAGCATGTTGGTCAAAAGTAGTTATACCTGAAAATCATTGGTTAATAGTAATTGTGTTGTGACTGTTACTATCAGTCAAAAGTACTCGCAGAGATAGGTAGGTTAGGGTTATTTTTTTGCTACGCCCAAAAAACGAAACTGTTCCCAGAGATAGGTAGGTTAGGGTTATTTTTTTTTGCTACGCCCTAAAAACGAAACTGCTGCCAGAAATAGGTATGATTTTCAGGTAAAACTACTTTTGACCAACATGCTCAGTCAAAGCAGTTTTGCCTGTTATTGTCGGTTAAAAGTTCTTTGGCCAGTTCACACTTTTGACTGCAACAGGTTGGGCTGGACATATGGCAAGGGAAGGTAAAGATAAGTGGGATAGAGAGGAAGCGGAATGGTATCCTAGAGATGGAAAAAGGAGAGAAGGGAGACCAATAATGAGGTGGTCGGATGACATAAAGAAGCATGCGGGACCTAATTGGATAGGGACGGCAAGGGATAGAGAGCTGTGGAGAGAGCTGGGGGAGGCCTATGCCAAGAAGGCAGACTGAAATAATTATTAAAAAGCAATGACATAAAAATTATTTAATAAAGTTACTAAGGAAAAAATATTGAAACTAATTGATATAAATGAAATGTGAATTTATTTAAATGTAATATGTGCTGAAATTTAATTTTTTGGTCAATAAAGGCTATTCTATTCTATTCTATTCTAATTTGACAGGTGACAACAAAAAAAATATTAATTCCTGCTAAAATTTCAGAGTCATAGTGAAGCATAGTACATAGTACCAAAACAAGGTTGATTTTTAGGGTTCTGTAGCCAAAGGGTAAAAACGGGACCCCTATTACGAGGACTCCAATATGTTATTAGATCAAAACAAATTATTTTCAGAAAATATTTAATTTAGGCTTAGGGATGGCGAGGCTCCATAAACCTTCAGTAAGTAGTGCATAAGTATCCTTGGAAAAATTCGACCTATGCCGCCGTGGGTGGCCCGGTGGCAGAATGGCACAGGCACCTGCTGCAATAGCAGAGGACGCTGCTTTGATTCCAGCCTAGGGCACTGGAGGCCTTGGTCACTTTTTAGGGTTGCGTACCCATAGGGTAAAAACGGGACCCTATTAAATATTAAGACTCTGCTGTCCGTCTGTCTGTCACCAGGCTGTATCTCAAGATCTCATGAACCGTGATAACTAGATTAACTAGACAGTTTCAATTTTCACAAATGATGTATTTCTGTTGCCGCTATAACAACAAATACTAAAAACAAATTAAAGAAATATTTAAGCGGGGCCAATGCAATGCTAGGCTGGATATGACTGATGAAATGAGTAAATTTTTATTAATATGTTTTAATATGACATGTTGGTGGCAAACAAGCATACAAGGCTGTTAATGCCGATGGTAAGTGGGAGTTTAGACTAGACCTCTGCTTCTCCAAGGGACTCACATTGCTGACCGAGTAAATTTTTATTAATATGTTTTAATATGACATGTTGGTGGCAAACAAGCATACAAGGCTGTTAATGCCAATGGTAAGTGGGAGTTTAGACTAGACCTCTGCTTCTCCAAGGGACTCACATTGCTGACCGAGTAAATTTTTATTAATATGTTTTAATATGACATGTTGGTGGCAAACAAGCATACAAGGCTGTTAATGCCGATGGTAAGTGGGAGTTTAGACTAGACCTCTGCTTCTCCAAGGGACTCACATTGCTGACCGAGTAAATTTTTATTAATATGTTTTAACATGGCATGTTGGTGGCAAACAAGCATACAACTCATACAAGGCTGTTAATGCCGATGGTAAGTAGGAGTTTAGACTAGACCTCTGATTCTCCAAGGGACTCACATTGTTGACCGAGTAATTTTTTATTAATATGTATTAATATGACATGTTGGTGGCAAACAAGAATACAAGGCTGTTAATGCCGATGGTAAGTGGGAGTTTAGATTAGACCTCTGCTTCTCCAAGGGACTCACATTGTTGACCGAGTAAATTTTTATTAATATGTTTTAATATGACATGTTGGTGGCAAACAAGAATACAAGGCTGTTAATGCCGATGGTAAGTGGGGGTTTAGACTAGACCTCTGCTTCTCCAAGGGACTCACATTGCTGACCGGTTACAAATCTATTACACTCATACTAGGGTTCCGTACCTGAAGGGTAACTAAAAAACGGGAACCTATTAGCGATTCCAACTCGCACTTGGCCGGTTTTTCTTAGTAGGTATATGACATTTATTTCAGTTTTACTTCATTGTCCGTCTGTCTGTCTGTCTGTCACCAGGCTGTATCTCATGAACCGTGATAGGCCTAGGCAGTTGAAATTTTCACAGATGATGTATTTCTGTTACCGCTATAACAACAAATACTAAAAAGTATGGAACCCTTCGTGCGCGAGCACTTGCCCGGTTTGACATTTCAGGCTCCGTCACACAGGCGCGTTTCGCGTGCGGCGCGTGAGCGGGGCGCGCCGCTTTTTCATATAAAACGCTCAGGCCCGGCTCTGAAATCGCGCCGGTGTGACGGAACCTTTATTTCAGTTTACTCCACTGTCCCTCTGTCACCAGGCTGTATCTCATGAACCGTGATAGCTAGACAGTTGAAATTTTCACACATGATGTATTTCTGTTGCCGCTATAACAACAAATATTAAAAAGTGTTCCGTTCTTGATGGGTGAGTCCGACTCGCACTTATTCAGTTTTTTTTTGTAAACGAATTTAATATTAACGGATAGGCATTAATATTAAAGAATGAAATAGTAGTGATAATTTCCATACTTTCACTTTAGTGCCATGAAGGGTAGGTACAAAAGGGTTCCCTCTTTTGAGATTGGAAAGTGGGCTAGGTTATAAATGCGGCCTTCACAGAACCGATCTGCGACCAGAAAAGTGGGTCAAGTTAGAACTGTGATCCTTACAGAACCGAACTGCTACCAGAAAAGCGGATTAGGTTTTTTTAATTACATATTTGTTTTTAGATATAATTATCGGAATAGTAAATTTTTCGAGTTATGATTGTATGTTACGGATTTAAAGTTTTCTGAGATGAGATAGGTTTGTAACCGCCTTGATGAAGGTATGAAGTCTAAAAGTAAATAATTACTTAATTCAAAATGAGTATTACCTATTACTATTATTTATTTTACCCGAGCGAAGCCGGGTTTTCATCTAGTACTGTAATAATTCCAACTGTCTACCTAATACCAAAGTGTTAATCTAAAAATTCAATTGTAAAAACCTCTGCGGTATGATGCCAGACATGCTTACACAAAAATTATCAAGTAACTGTACACAATGTAAGAAATCAGACAAAAAGTGGTTTTATAAGAATCACAACAAACTCTATTACAATGATGCACAAGATTTTTTTATATAGAAGATCATATCTATTCCTATTAACATAGGTTGATATATCTTATTATATCCTTCATATGTCCCTGTTGCTTGTCATGTTTTCACTTGCTTGCTTCCTATTTATATCTCATTAACCGTGACTTTTGTGTTTGTACTTGCATATAATTTACTCACATTTCTATTGTGCTTACCATTGATGGATTTGCTACAATATGAAACATCTTTCAAAGGAATAACATTAACTGCGTTCGCCCAAGACCGTAACTCACCTGGAACTCATTATAATGCATTTTCCTCTTCTTCTCAAACTCGAGCCGGCGCTCCCGCGCCTCGTCCGATTCGTCCATGTCATCGTCACTGTCGGTCTCCACGCACTTAGGTGGCTTGTTCATACTAGCCGCCAGCTTCGCCGCCAAAATGTTCGCGTCCAGCTCATCCACCGGCTCCATATCTCCGTCAACGGGTTCAGAAAACGGCGTCTTCGGCTCGTCCACTTTCATGTGCCCGTAATCCTTATTCGCCGGGTGGAACGTCTCCATTATGTTCATCTCGTCGAATCGCTGCTCCTTCGCCCGCTTACTCGTCGACGGAGCCCCATCGCTGCTCTGCACGTCCACGCTGCGTGACGTCTTCAGTATGCCCTTGGAGGGCTTCTTTTGCAAATTCTGAGCCATGCCGCTAATACTGTTGCATTGTACAAAGCAAACGGGTAGGTATTGAGTAGGTTTCAGCTTTTACTTTACCAAATAAGTCGTGAACATCGATGGTTTTTCTAAATTCTACCATAATTTGACAATTAGTGACAGAAGTTGGTGTTGTCATTCTGAATTAAACTTAAGGGGTATACAAGTTTACAGTTGGTTTGGTGAAAGTTCTTTCCGGTTTTACCTAACATTTTTTTATTAAAGGTTTTTAAATCCTTTTAGAATTTAGAAGTATAATTTACATTTCTAATTTGTTTTCGAATATGCTGGAAATAAAAGAATGCAGTTTAGCAAATGCATGCTTTATCAATATCCGAATCCGAACGCACGCTTATCAGTCAAAAACATTGCCACAGAATATGACATATGTCAAAGTTGTCAAAGTGTCGCCATCTTGTCGCATATGTCATAATGTCAGGACTGTAATGACTGTATCCTGTTTTATTTATTCTGGTTTTCTTTTATGTTAATTTCTGAATATTTTATTTTCGTAGCGAATTTTTACAAAACATAAGATTGACTGGTAAAAGTATTGGACGCACTACTATAAGTATTTTTATGAATTTCATTAATTGAACCAAATTCAATTTAATTTTATTCGTGAGCCTTCGTTCCTTGGACCGTATTATTTTACGCGTAGGTATAGTTGCCGTTCCAGACAGAAGTAGCACGAAGACAGGATGTCCACAGAGCCGGTTTTTGTGAAAGTGGAGTGTGAGTTGGATACGCAAGAATGTCATATGAAAAAAGAGGCGAAGTCGAGTTCTGAGGAGCCCCAACCCATTAACCAAGAATTTTCAAATGGTAAGTCTACTTCTCTATAAATAATACAGCAAACATTGTAGCATTGCGCTGTTAAGAGGTCAGTCATTTATACTTACATAAGAATCCTTAAAAAAAAGCTCTGCTAATTACACAAGAGCTCATCAGTAAATTTTAAGTCATACATTATTTATTTGCGCGATCATTTGTCGAATTCCAGTGCAGTGTGCAATACAATACAATACTACCAAAATTTGGATATGTAAATATTGTAAATTAATATTGCTTTTACCAATAGATGTATGATTCCAATTCGGATTACGAATTAAAATACATTAATGATATGTGTAATGAGTTATCTAAGTTCTTGTTAATGTTTCACATTTTGATGCTTTAGTTTTATACCAATTTATTTTATTTACTTACCGCTCATGTATGGTGGTGGTAACATGGGGTGGGCAGAAATAAGAAATGTACCGGATTGATGTATGCAAGTAGGAGAACATTATTGAAATTTTGTGATTAGACTATCTGAAGAATTGGCTTAATTGTGTTGGGGTTAGACATATTTACATGCTCCCTGAATGACTTCACAAAGGCCACTGTGTTAATATTAAGTTGAGTTTTAAGTTAAGTTTTATTTATATTGGCAATAACTCAGATTATTGGTTTGTTGCTTATCTATCGCATTAGGTAAAACCTGTAATGATAGATTTAAGTTTTAATTACTAAAAAAAAAAATTCAAGCATAATTATAACAGTATTGATCAAGTAAAATCTGAATTTTAAGCTTACAATTATCTTTCAGCACATGTCAAGGTGGAACCGTCATATCTAAATGAAGAGGCTCAAGGAGTGGAGTGTGACTGGGACAGCAACATGGCAACCTGCAATGGGAAGAAAGAGAAGGAGTTAGGTCCCAAAGTGCCTGGGCCCAGTGACGCAGACTGTTTGTATTATGGTAAGTTTCATTTTTACCTGGATATAATATAATTTGAACTTTCTATCAAAAGAAAAGTATTATAATTATTATATGTGAATGCACAGGCCGCTTAAAGCTCATATTCATTTAACTGTAAATTTTTTGAGGATGGATCATTGTTGTCTACTATACTTAACACAATACCAACTGGCGACTGAGATCATAATGCTATTTATTATTATTATAGCCTTTTCTTCCATATCCATTTTTAGTTTAGCTATGTATTTTTGAACTAGTTGTTTTATTTATTTATATGGATCCCTCTCTGGGTGAAGGCCTCCACCAGTTTTTTCCATCTTTCTCTGTCTTCTCCTGTCTCCATCCACTGTTTACCGGCTATTTGGGTAATGTCTTCAGACCAGCGTTTCTTCGGCCTGCCGGGGGGGCGTTTTCCGTGTGGTCCCTTCCATTTTGTGGTTTGTATGGTCCATCTTTTCGTCATGCATGCTACATGGCCAGCCCAGTTCCACTTAAGCTTGAGAGCGTCGGTTACCTTGGTTTTTTCTCTGATTCTTGTGTGTCTTACTTTGTATATTTTCCGCAGCCCTGTCATACTTCTCTCCATAGCTCTCTGCGTAGTTCTTATTTTCTCCTTCACTTTGTTGGTATACCATGTTTGTGAGCCATAGACTAGACATGGCAGGAGACAGGTGTCACTCACCACTTTTTTTAATGTTATGCTGTAGTCTCCCTTCATAACTTCTTTCAGAGACCAGTACTTCTTCCAGGTTATAGTTGATCTTCTGTTAACCTCTTCTTCGTTGCTGGTTTTCGAAAATGATACCTGTTTGCCATATATAGTTATTAACATACTCTATTGTCTCGTTACCAATGATTATAGGCTTTTCATAACTGTTGGTCATCACTTTTGTTTTATTAGTGTTCATTTCCAGTCCTACTTTGCTGCTTTGTTCAGTTAGTGTTCTCATCATGGTTTCTAGGCTTGTGGCAGTTTCTGAAAATAGCACTATTTCGTCAGCGAATCTTAGATGACTTAGGTATTGATCATTTATCCTTATTCCATTCTTTTCCCAGCCGAGCTTCCGGAAGACTCCTTCTAGCACTGCTATAAAGAGCTCAGGAGAGAGTGGGTCACCTTGCCGCACACCCTGTTCTATTTTTATTGCTTGTCCTCTTCTGTCTAACTTTACTCTGCTGGTGTTGTTTTTATATATGTTCTTAAATATGTTAATATATTTTGTGTTAATCTGAGCTAGTTGTAGAGCTTCCCATATTAACCAACCAATATTAGTTAAGTTTACGTGCTGACGCGATCGCTTGGACAGGTCTCCACGGAAGACCAGCGTCAAGATACCTGAAAGGTAACTTGTCATCAAGCTGAGGGGAGACCTATTCAGTGACGTTTATGTTTTAACTTATAAAAGTGTTGTATTAATTTTAAGCAATACTGTAAGCGTCCTGAATAAATTTATTTTCTTCTTCTTCTTCTTCTTCTCATATAGCGTTATGACTGATAGTGTCGAAAGCCTTGCTGTAATCTATGAAGCCTATATATTATAGTGGTTTGTTATACTCTTTATACTTTTCAAGTACTTGCTCCAATGTATGTATATGATCAACAGTGCTATATCCGTAGCGAAAGCCTGCTTGTTCTACAGCTTGGGCATTGTCGATGACTTGTGTTATTCGCTTGAGAATGATTGATGTAAAGAGTTTGTGTGTACTCGCTAGAAGGCTAATTGGTCTGTAGTTTTCTATGTTTAGTGGATCTCCTTATTATCCCATATCCTATTTACCCTTGTTAAGACCAACCAAGAGTGAAACAGATGGCATTATGATGTGACTCGGCAAGTATACATCATCCTGACTGCATCTGACTGCTAAATAAAGGAGTGCAATGTTTTGGAGTATGGATATATATTATTATTAATGCATTGTACTGGACTAACTACCGAAAATTAAATGATGTTGCTTGCTACTACTATTACCACTGCACGCACCAGCGTGTACGCAGCACGCACATGACCAGCACGCATTTACCAAATCAAGAGAAATTTCAATGTTTCATCAAAATAGATAATAACTTTCATTCAATTATTTTTCAGTACATGTTAAAGAGGAACCAGGGCCGATAGTTATCAAAGAGGAGGAAGAGTCTCACAGCAGCGACCTCAATCGGGCAGCCGAGAGTGAAGAGTGTGACTACATGAACCCCAAAGTTGAGGATGGGGTAGTGCTGCGCCCAAAGTTGCTGCAGCATCCTAATGGGTCAGCGTTTCAAGGTCTGTATTTTTTTTAGGTTAGGTTTTTTTATCTAGTTAAAATAAATGTTGTGCCACCCTAAGGAATGTTGTATTATGATCGCACAACTTTATTTAGTTAATATGGTATTAGGACCGGTCGAGTTGGAGATTGCTCCACCGACAAGAGCACAGCTCTTAAGCCTCTTAAATATATAGGAGAAGCAAAATAAATTAGTCTTACCCCCCAAAGAAAACTTTACTTACCAGACGCTGGCCCCTAAAGTGTCATCAACTGGTTTGTTCTGAATTAAGCTCTTATTTAATAAATATTTCCTATTATAATATAATAATATATGTCGTGCGTAGACAACATAAAATCGCATTTTATGCTCTAGAGCATAAAAGTAAAATTGTCTTCTAAGACTAAGGTAATCGGTCTCAAAAGCCAAACAGTTAAAACATATTGCACAATTTTACTGAGCAATAAAATTGTGTAGATGACAAAACTTGTTAAGTATATTATTTTATTTTTGCTACAATTTATTAGAAATCCGTATTTTCTGTCATTAAATTTAGTAAATCACATAAAATAGGAGTCGATTATCGTTCAAAAATGCTCCGAAATGTTTGACTTGGCAGAAAAACAAGCGTCTGAAACTCTGATCACATGTTGAAAATTAAAAAAAAAATTAAAAAGTTATAGTTGGCGGGAATTGGTTATGTATTATGTTCTTTCGCTTTACGATAATTTCGTGGTGTAAATTGCCGTGAAAATGTGTTTTATTTTCCTCGCAATCGAAGTGAAAAGCAGAGTGTACAACAAGGGCATAAATGTCCATTTTTACCCTCGTCTACTATTTTGGTCTTCGTTTCGCTCAGACCAAAAAATTGCCTCAGGTAAAAATGGGTCACTTTATGCCCTTGTTGTACAATCTACTATTTCGTTGCATACTTTAATGTTCATACCAAGTTTCATGTTGTTTTAAAATGAGAGCATAAGATCCATGTATGGTGGGTAACACTTGCAGCATTGTAAACCAAAAACATTTATTATATTACAGTGGCACAGATAAAAACAGAGAAGCTTCCATCACAAGGTTGGAGCTGCTCGGTGCGGCTGGAGCGCGTGGAGGTGGACGCTGCGCGGCGCACCTGTAGCGTCGGGCGCCGCACCTACGCGCTGCACCGACCAACCTTCTTCTGCGACTTCTGCGGATCCTCATTCCATGCCAAACAGCTCCTCGTAGACCACGAAAAAACAGAACACGGTGCTAAGAATTTCATGTGCAACAAATGTGAATTTACGACTGTCAATAGGACGGTTATGAAGGCTCATATACGTAAACACAACGCGACCCGACTGTTCCGTTGTGGTATCTGTAGCTACTCGAGCTTATTGAGAACAGCCGTGCGCCGTCATCGAAAAACGCATAGTGTAGAATCTTTCAAGTGCAGGTACTGCGACTTCACATGTAGTAATAAAAATTATTTAAGACTTCACGAGAAAACGCACACTGGTGAAAAGCCGACTCTTAGATGTGATCACTGTGATTTTAGTTCCGTTTTAAAACCTAACTTGGAAAGACACATGTTGTTGCACATGGGTATTAAACCGTTTAAGTGTAGCAATTGCGATTTCGCGTGTAGTTCTAAATCAGATTTACGAATTCATCAGAGAATCCACACGGGGGAGAGGCCGTTTAAATGTAACCTCTGTAATTTTTCAACCGCTACGAACACGAGCTTACGTTATCATCTAATGCGACACACCGGCGACATGCCTTATAAATGTCACCACTGTGACTACAAATGTTGTAAGATACAAAGGTTAAAAAGGCATCTGGCGACGCACACTGATTTAAAGCCTTTCAAATGCAGCCAATGCGATTACGAGTGCAATCAGAAAGCAAACTTAATAAGACACCAGGTGAAACACACCGGTGGAAAGCCTTACAAATGTAGTCAATGTGACTACACAGCCCGGTATCATAGCAGTGTAATGAGACATCTAAAAACAGTGCATAATGGTGAAAACTGTGTAGTCCTTAAATTGGACTTAAAAAATCATGAGACCAATGATACTGGTAATAAACCTGGTACTGGTGATAAACCTTTTAAATGTAGCCACTGTGCACACTCTTCCCAACGGAAGTCTAACTTGCGAAGACATCTACGAAGGTGCCACAATGAGAAACTTGAGAAGTTATATAAATGTACCGATTGCGAATACACTACTGATTTTCCGCATAACCTAGATCTACACCGGCTGGTTCACGCAGGAGATAAGCTTGATAAAGTTAAGCCATTATACAGGTGTAGTACGGAAGCAGATATGCAAGTACACATCATGACACATACGGATGAAAAGCCTCTAAAATGTAGCTACTGTGACTACTCATGCCGTCTGAAGAATGTTCTGCGAAAACATTTGGTGAAACATGGAGAAAAGCCTTTTACATGCAAATTGTGTGACTTCAAATGTGATTCGTCGGCAATCTTGCAAAGTCATAAAGTCGTGCACGCTGGTGAAAAGCGACATAAATGTAGCGATTGCGATTATGCGTGTACTCGCTTATCATTACTAATATCACACAAAGTAGTGCACAGTGGGGAGAAGTCATATGCATGCAATATCTGCAATTACAAGACTGTTCGGAAATCAAGCTTAAACCGGCACCTGACATCACACACTGATTATAAGCCTTTCAAATGTAGTTATTGTGATCACTCTTGCAGGTATCCATATTTGCTACGACGACACGAGGCGGTGCATGAAAAGGAAACCATTAATGTAGCTAGTGTAGCTCTAAGTGATGAAACAATTTTAAGCCACCGAGGGTCGGTTTCGGAACAGCAAGAGATAGTTGTGAAACAGGAAAACGTATGAGCTGTGATCCCTTAAGGCCGTGGTCGTCACATTGTATGAGAAGATAGAAGAATCTCTAAGGAACCTGTGTTCTTACGCAGTGGATGGCGTCATTCGAAAACCTTTGACAAATAATATTGCCCTCATTTTCATAGTGTACTACTAATAGTAATTATTAGAAAGATGTGTATGTATGTGTGTGTATGCGTGCGTGCGTGCTTTTCGCAGGACGACCAAATGTCGATGGCCGAAGAACCTACAATCTCAAACACTATTGGGATATATATTACTGGACCCAAGAAGTAATTTAACGATTTTTTTATACACATTTATAAGTCTCTTAACTCCAATTCTTGTTGTAGTGCTTCATGGCTTATGGGAAAATAAACTGATAAGTTTTCAAATAATGTTTATTTAGACTTATTGAAATATATTAAATATATATTTTAAATATGTTACTTTTCAAGGTGTTTTAATTACGTCTCAATTGGGCATCATGTTTCATAATAAAGTACTGAAAAGACTGAAATAGATAGTGACCAAGCTCTCCAGTGGCCGAAGCCAGAATCGAAACGGCGTCTTAAGGGTTATTCCCACTAGTTACCAGCAAGTTCTTAACAATGGTAACTACTGGGAATTTTTTTCCCACCATTTACCACTGGTAACCACTGGGAAAAATAATTCCCAGTAGTTACCACCAACTCGGTTTGACTCTCTCATACAAATATCAACATCCGGCCTGCCAAAATGTATGCCTAAACCAATTTTTTGAAATTAATGTATGCTTTAATAAATTATTATAAATTGATTAGTGTTTCATTTTAGTAAAATGCCTTGAAAATTATCAAAAATACTAAAGCATAAACTGTTTAATTACCTAATAAAATCACTTGAAAAATAATCTAAATGGATGCTTAAATTTATCCTTACATTCACATTTTAGTTTTTTCACTTGTACCGGTTTAACTGTTTTAATATTTTTGATCACTTTTCAGGCAGTTTACTGAAACACTAATCGACTTCTAAGTATGTATTAAAGCACTCTATATTTATACTATACTATTAATTCTGTATTTATTAGTATTGAAAATTAACAACATTTTGGTGGTAACTACTGGGAAAAAAATCCCACCTTTTACCAGTGGTAACTACTGGGAATAAAAATTCCCAGTAGTTACCACCAAACTGAGTTGGTGGTAACTACTGGGAATCATTTTTCCTAGTAGTTACCAGTGGTAAAAGGTGGGAAAAAAATTCCCAGTAGTTACCACTGGTAAGAACTTGGTGGTAACTAGTGGGAATAACCCCGTCTTAAGCTTACGTGGCTAACGCCAGTATGATGGATTGATAATATGATATATAATCGTTTTGTACACATATTTAATTACACAAACGGGTCTACCGCGATATAATTTCATTGTTTTTACCTTAAGTCTACCCCGAACATTTTTATTAACTAATTTCGGGTAGTTTAGTGGTGTTTTATTTATATCTCCGTTGACATTTGCTGGGACGTCAGTCTTTCCGTGACCACAGCTGGTGCAACTCAGCTGAAACGTCGGAATTTAAGGTAAAAACAATCAAATTATATCGCGGTAGAACCGTTTGTGTAATTAAATATCCCATCAAAAACATTACATGTAAAAAGATGCAAGTCTCGCAATGCAATTCTTCTACTACAAAAAAGTTTTGCGATGTTATGTGAAACCAAGTCGGTTATTTTAGTCAGTGCCAGGGGGTGTTAAACCGTATCAATAAGATATCTTTAATTTTTAATACGTATAATGACTTGGCCATCGCACGGCTGCATAATGACACAAGGATCATCGTCAACTAACAAAGCTAGCGCGCTAATCGCATGCAGTTTGAGCATTATACATATTTACGATTACGGTACGAGTAAAGCATTATGTGCGAAGTTAAGTTACTACTACTTTAAAATTTGAAGCTTGTGGGTATGCTAGAAGTACCTTAGAATTATGATGATCGTGAGTGAGCGAGCGAGTAAGTGTGTCAGTGTCGAAACTAAGGAACTTTGACGTACAATAATTCTTAAACTACAAGTTCAAATTGAATGTTTTTGAGAATATATCTAAATCATGTTAAGCCCTATATGTCACTGAAAATTCAGGGTTCTAGTTTTAGCCAGCACAAAATTACAGGACGTCGAAAATCGCCTGAATCGCTTCGGGAAAAGGATGGTACGGCCGTGCGTCTTTGTTCTGCTCGACTTGGCGGGGGCACTGCCGTGCCCCCAGATATGATATATAATGTTTTTTCCTTAGTTGTATAATTTATATATAAGTATGTATATGTAGTTGTGTTAAGACTACTTAAAAACAGAAATGAAAAACCCTGCTAATATTATAAATGCGAAAGTGACTGTCTGTCTGTTACCCACGCTTAAACCCCTAAACCGACTTAGATGAAATCTGGTATGGAGGTAGTTTGAGCTCCGGGAAAGGACATAGGATAGTTTTTACCAATCATCATCATCATTCCACGCAGCTCGCAGACGAAGTCGCCGGCAGAAGCTATTATTTATTTAAAATAATTTGATTTATTCTGTAGTTGAAAAAAATATATATTTGTATGCAGGTTTCGCAGATTTTAACGAACCCTATACATTTTATGGTATTTTATAAACAACTCTTACCTGTGTGTGTATTATTTATATACCCTCTACGATTACTCTCACTCCTCCAATCAATTAAAAAGTTAGGGCAGTTCTTCTCCTCCAATATCGTCGATGCATGAAAATAGACTCAAAAGATATGAAAGCAAATAGGGCCAAGTGTTTAACACTGTTGTAAGTTACAAGATTTGAGAACGAGAAACTAAAACACTCAGCAAATTTTACAGATGTTGTATTTATATTCTCTTTATTTATTTTTCGTCTTAAGTTAGGTTTGTTATAATATGAATATAAAAGTAAAATATAAAACACTTACAAAACAATAAAAAATACATATAAACACATTATAAAAAACCTAACCTAGGGTGCCGCCGGCAGCGGGGCTTGGCCCAAGCTGCCGGTGGTCAGGGCCGCAGAGTGAGGAACCGACGTACGCGCCGTGTCCAAAATTACCGCCTTCTGCATCTGACCCTTGATCCAACCACCCAGCGAGAGTCTCTCTAGGTGATGGTCGAGACTCTTTGCTATGAGACCGTTCGCTGACACGACTATCGGAACAATGATCGTCGAGTCAACATCCCACATGGCGGTAATCTCATGAGCTAAGTCTAGGTACTTGCTGGACTTGTCCTTCTCGACCTTCACGAGATTCTCATCATGGGGGATGGTGACGTCGGCGAGCACGGCCCGGCGCTGCGATCGGTCTATCAGCACGATGTCAGGCTTATTGGCAACAATAGTCCTGTCAGTGATGATAGACCGATCCCAATAGAGCGTGGCACGACCATTTTCGAGAACTGGGGCAGGTGAGTACTTGTAGTACGGCACTTCACGGTCCACAAGGCCGTATAGAAGAGCAAGCTGCTGGTGAATAATTCTGGCTACGAGATTATGTCTGTGCAAGTACTCGCCGTTAGCAAGATGAGAACAACCGGAGATAATATGCCTGAGTGACTGTCCGGGACGGCGGCATGCCCGACAAATGTCGACCGTACCGTCCTTCAGGATATATCTCCGGTAGTTATTCGTCATGATAACTTCGTCCGCAATTGCACAGGCAAAACCCTCGGTTTCTCCGAAGAGGTCCCCGAATCGTAGCCAGTTCACCGACGCAGGTAGGTCTACATCGGGCCCCATGAGGGCCTTGTAGAACCGCCCGTGTAGCTGCTTATCCTTCCATACCGCCTTGCGGTCCTCGGTGCTTAGTACTACAGGTTTGCGCCAGTTCTCGTTCGCCAAGGAGAGCGGCGTGAGGCCCCTGTCAGCTGCCACCACATCACGATGCATCCCACACTCGTTGTTGAGGAAATAATTCCTGAGATTGTACACCTCACGGTTGTGGAGATTTTTGGCGTTTAGAAAGCCGCGACCTCCACATTTCCGTGGGATGTACAATCTCATAACAGACGAGCGTGGGTGCAGCATACGGTGTGTGGTGAGCAGCTGTCGGACCCTCCGATCCAAGGCATCCAGCTCGGTCTGAGTCCACCTTAGTATGCCAAAGGAGTATGTGAGTAGAGGCATTACCCAGGCGTTGAAGGCGCGCACTTTGTTGCCTCCAGACAAAATACTGTTAAGTACTTTTGTGAGCCGACTGAAAAAGCGCTCCTTCACCGACCGTCTAAAACCTTCTTCCTCAATACCCAACGACTGTGACATACCAAGGTATTTATAGGTTTCTGATTCAGAGATGGATCTGAGAGACATTGTCTCAGAAAGTTGTAAATTTGTTGAATTTACAATTTTCCCCCGCTGTACATGCATAACCGCACATTTATCGACACCAAACTCCATGTTGATGGCATTACTAAAGACTTCGGTGGTTTTCAGTAGCTCCAGCAAGTCTTGGCTATTTGGTGCAAATAATTTGAGGTCATCCATGTACAGAAGGTGAGAAATGACTTCACCCCCTCTCCGAAACCGGCAACCTAGTTCTAAATCCTTCAGCAAGGTACTGAGAGGATTCAGAGCTAGGCAGAACCACAGGGGACTCAGACTATCACCTTGAAATATTCCTCGCTCAATCCTTATAAAATCCTGCGGGCCAGGGCGTTCATCCCCGCCTCCTGGTTGACGAAGGACTGTGGTCCATTGCCTCATACACGCGCTTAGAAAGGCTCTTAAAGCTGTATCAACTTTATACAGTTCTAAGACCCTCTCCAGCCATGAGTGAGGCACCGAATCATAGGCCTTCTTGTGTATTTATATTATTGTTAGGGAACAATAAATAAATAATGTTATTATAAAATAAGTTACTATCAACATAATAATTTTAATATACGCTTTTATTACTGATTGTGTCACCTCCCGTCCTTGGCACGTGCATTGGTAGGTATATATTCCTCTTCGAGACTAATAAGTTCAAACTCGCAAATTTGGCTACGGTTTCACAGAGTTCCTTTGGCGACCTTTTGACTGCATCACTGTCATATTCAATCACGGAAATTTCAGCAAATTAATTCAATCTGGGTTTGTACTAAGTAACAATAAAATTCGGCATCTCGCTTTCGTAAAAACTACACCCTGCTAGCTACTTTAACACATGTATTTTTTTACATCTTTTGGAAGAGTTGTTTCAGTGCACGAATAATTACATAATCAACTAAAGACGACTTTTATTAACGTGCAATGTATTCAGGTGTCTTTGTAAAGCGTATTTATGCAGAGTTTCATAATTACAATGGTCACATTTTAACAGCTGCGCCTCCGTGTGTATAGTTTGATGTTTTCGTAAATCAACATTACGACAACACTTGTAGTCGCAGTGGTTACATTGAAACAATTTGCTCCCAGCGTGTCTCTTCTGGTGCTTGAGTAAGTCTGATTTTTGGCGTACCGCGTAATCACATTCGCTGCATTTGAAAGGCTTGTCATCTGAATGTGTCGTCTGGTGTTTTCGCAAATCTGATTTACTCCTGCACTTGTAGTCGCAGTTCTTGCACTCGAATGGTTTCTGCCCAGTGTGTATCATCTCATGAGTCTGTAGAGTGTGTTTATGCCTGGATATAAAATCGCAGTAGCTACATGCAAATCTCTTCTCTCCAGTGTGTATCATTTGGTGGATTCGCAGGCTTGCTTTTTGATAGGACTTGAAATCGCAGTGTTTACATTCAAATGGTTTTTCACTGGCGTGTAGTACCTGGTGTCTTTGTAAGCTATCTTTTCGGGTACTTTTGTAATCACATTCACTGCACTGATAAGGCTTATCCCCTGTGTGTGCCCTCTCATGGATGAGTAAGCTTCCTTTCCGATTGCACTGATAATCGCAATTGCTACATCTGAAGGGTTTTTCTCCAGTGTGAGTCATCTCGTGCTTTTTTACATCTGATTTTCTTAGACACGAAAAATCACAATAACTACACTTAAAACTCTTTTTACGGGTGTGTACGTTTTGATGACGTTTTAAATATATTTTATTAGGAGTAGAGTAACTGCAGAGATTGCAGTTGTGGAGTATTGTTGTAGTGTGCGAAGTGTTTAAATGTGTCGTTAAACTCTTCATGTTGTCTGTTGTGTAGTCACATTGAGTGCACATGTAATTTTGAAGACTATGCTCTATTTCAAGTAAATCTGGCTTGTTAGAGCAGTTCCCATCTGGCGCCATTTCCTCTGCTTTGGTCTGCATCTCTGCAAAATGATGTTTGGTCCATTAATGTGGCATACATAGCAATAAAATCAAGCGTGTTGTTTCTTATGCATACAGATGTGCATGTTGCGGAATGTTCAAAAAAATTAGAAAATTTCTCAGAAATTTCAGGAAAATGTCATAGGGAATTGAGGAAACTCTCATTGTGGAGACGGAAAATTATGATCCTCATACAAAAAGATGTGGAAATTTCGTAGTCATGGAAACATTCCGACGGCACATAAGTTATGCAACATGTAAAAAAAGAGTTAAGAATTTTGAAAATTACATAGTTAATCATCATTCTTAGTGAAAAGAGGTATATTCCGTAAAACCTACCTCTTAGTTTAGAGGCAGCATAAGGCCGGTGAATTGATACAGGACTCAGCACAACCTCGTCCTTAACCTCATGTTTCTCATAAAGCTTATCCCATGCAGTTGTCTCAGTCGCACACATATTTTCACCGTCTTCTATCTCCTTTTTCACATGTAGACCAGGCTCTTCTACAAATGCACTGGCCCATGAGGCCTGACTAGTAGAAGGTTGAGAACTCTTATCACACAATGGCTCTACCTTCATTCTGGGCTCTGTTACATACCCTGTTCCTTCCACTTCATGGGTATAAGGGTTGGCCGCTGTGACTGCCTGGCTTGTAGATGGAGGACTGTCATCGCTAAAGGGCTCCACCTTCACAATTCCGGGCTTGGTTACAAACACTTCCTTATCCTCCTCGACTTGAGGATTGGCCCATGCTTTACTCATATGGTCCACGTTAAAGGGCTCTTCCTTTAACACTTCAGGCTCTGTCAAATATGCATTAATCTCTTGTGTTGCGTAAGAACTGGTCCATGCATTTGCGTCACTTGTATCAACATTTGCACTGCCCTCGCTAGGCTCCTGTTTCACAGTAACGAGGCTCGGATTTCTATTTACAGACAATTCTTTAGGCTCGGTCTTCACACTGGTTTCATCCAGTCCCATCTTTATGGATACTTTTTCTAATTCCATGTCAATGTGGTTAATGCCTGCAAAAAATAAATACTAATGTAGCCTGTGGTGTAGTTATCAGCAGAAATTGATCTACCTTAAACTCATTGTTAAGAGCACTTCCATGGCTTATTAAACGTAATTTCATAGACATTTGTGTTTATGATAACACTTTCACACTCTGTGCTATCAAACTTGCTGCAAAATTAGCTTGGACCGGCTCTAATTGGTCTCTTCTAGGTTTAGCAAAACATCCAGTTTCAGTCAGACATTAATCATAACATTGCTTTCTCACCAAAGTAACATAAGTATACAAAATACATTTCAGCTGAACTCGAGAGAAGTTTTAGGAAGAATTGTAACATCCACAGGTAAAAAAGTGGATATTACTGACTTCGCTTTTATATAATACAATTCTAATTATTATAATTATAGCCTTTTATTTCCACAAATTTTTACATTTTTCATTACAAATTACTTAAAGATTATTCTTTTAATTTTTTGTGGTCCCTGTTAGGGTAAAATATAATTCTAATAGTATCATTTTATTCAGGTGTAAAAAAAATTAGGGGCAAGTCGTCAATTTATAGCTTCTGATCAAAAACGCATGCTTCGTCAGGTGGACACAAAAACAAATCAGTTACAGGCTACATAATTAAGTCACACATTTAGTCTTGTTTATCAGAATTGCACTTCCTCACCCAGATATCGATCAATAGAGTAGTTAAACAATTTACTCCATAAAGTACGTACCTATAAATTAGATATCGAAAACGAGTGACTATTGACTGTGTATTTGATTTGCCAAAACCCCGAACTAAATATATGCCACTAGCGAAGCGTTGATCCTTGGTACCGCCATCCTTACGGCACACAAAGGCTATATTAATTAGTCACAATTGTGTAAATCATTGACCCTAAACCCTAACAACGATGTACTATTGATTATTGAATTTATTTTTATTGATTACAAATAAACATAACCTCTAAATTGTGACAGCAACGGCACGTTCGGAAACGTTGTGTACGTTTTAACCATAGAGGTACAATAATATAATATATAATAGAGATGAAACGGGGGAGGGGCCAAATGACCGAACGAGATACATTTATAGAACTTTCAGTAGGAGTAGCAGAGAAAGCGATATTATTGCTTGTCCTTGTCACAGTCTCACTTTTTTTTGTTCCCCACCATAAATTTAGTACGGTCTATGGTGGGCAACAAATAACCCGACCGAATTACGTAGATTGTTTTTGGTGTATTGTCAGGAATGTTAAAACGTGTTTTTAATATTGTCGCATTGCGTATGTTTTGTCCCTCACGGAGGCACGCGTATACCACTTCTATAGGATGCTACCTTCTATGGTTTTAATTGTTTTCTAAAGGCCAGTCCAGGCGGGACAATCAAATTGTCAATTGGATCAAAAATCATATTGACCTCAATCTCGGTTGATACCCACCATAAATCATCATTGATTTACTCCGGTTTGAATAACAAACGCCGGTTTACGTATTATTTCAATTATAAACCTTGTTTTTTTTTTCAGAACATTTAGTCAAATTGGGTTGTATCATATGGTTAAAATTAAAATAACAAAATGCATACGAAATTAGAATGAATTTTATTTTACTGCTAAAATTTTCTCAATCTTATCGACTTCGAGACGAAAGGACCCGTGGTCGTCAAACAGCTTCTGAGCGCCGAAGCTGGCGTACAGCGCCAACGACGCTGTGTTCACAGGGTGCACGTGGAAGTCTACGTGATCGATACCTTCTTCCTCGGCTTTCTGGAATAGGGGAAACTTTGGTAAATAATATACTACTACATATATTAATACTACAACATTCTATATTTTTTCCGATCGGTATAGAAATAAGGGAGTTTTGAGGTAACAAACATACAATCGAATTGATAACCTCCTTTTCTGATATGATTCGCCTAATAAAGCGTCGACGTCTAGTCAGCGCTATGGAGATTATGGAAAACGGTGTCGCTGCGCAAATGCACCAAAGTTGCGTCTAGCAGCAGCTATAAAAGTTGACTAGACGTCGACGCCAGGGAAACGCTAGAGTGGGATACCTCTAAAACTTACACGACAAAATTCCACAATAAGTTGCTTAGCCAAGCCACAGCGCCGTGCCTCAGGCCGTACGTACAAGCTCTGCATGTCGAGGCTCTGTTCCCAGTTGTACAATCTGGTGCCAACGGCTGTGCCCACCGCAATACCCGCTCGCCATGCTATTAGCGCGAAGAACCATGGCGGGGAGCTGTTGAAACCGTCTTCTATAAAATCTGTAAAGGAACCAGAACCACTTAAAGTGACTTAGAATAGATATAGATTAAGAAAAAAGTATTCGCAGCAATCACAAAACATGTAGTACCTATCAACCATCATGTACAGACAACAATAGCAGAAAAAAAAACAACATTACGTGTGTATCACGAAATGGACCCAATTCAGCACAATGATATAGGCTTGTGCCTGCTCGGTCACTACAGAGAGCGCTCCGCTCTCGGTCAATCGGTGAAACGAACTAGTTCGGTCTTTTAGTTCCTTTAGTTCAGTTCGGTCTTTGAGAGCTAGGAATGTATGAATCGATTTTACCTTAGTTTTTGTTCTAAATTTTTGGCAACTGAATTACGAGTCAAATTGTACGTTAATATATATGACGGTTAAACATCAAAAAGCTAGACACAATAAAATAAAATAAAAAATATAGAAAATGTATTTCCTTTTTTTTCATACTTTTCAGGTTAGGACTGTTTGTCACTCTTTTATCTCGTTCGCTCTCGTGCCAACGTCATTGGTGAACCATTTCGTTCAGTCTATTTTCTGTTTCACTCATGTCAAGCGCTCATCAATCCCACTGAACTAAAGGACCTAAAGACCGATTAAGAGCGTGCTAAAAGATTTAGTTCCTTTCGGTCCTTGACGGGATTTCATTCTTAACAGTTCTTAGTTCATGACCGACACAAGCCTACCATGATAGCGCGCTGGGTTTTCGTCAAGCCCATTGCGTGATGCCATAACAGATAACACATCTATTTTCGATTTAAATAGATTAAAACACCTACCTTTTTCATTAAGATGTAGACCGTACAAAGTTTCTCGTATTTCTGATATTTCCTGAAAAATAAGAATGTGTTAATGAATAAAAATTCAACTGTAGTAGGTAGGTAGGTACATAGTGGATATTAATGAAACTACCTACATAAATAGTAATTAACTCGTGAAAAACTACTGCTAGCAAATAACAATTAAGTATAACATAAAAATAGCAACACAAGTTTCATAGATATCAAACTCACTCGTATCATCATGCTAAACTCTGCCATATCCTCTTGCCGCGCCAGAAGAATTGAAATATCTTTATTCATGCGCATTTTGCTGTAAAAAAACGTTGTATTAACCGATTAAACGATTAAAAATATTAGCGAATTACACTAGTTTTAAATCGAAAACTCGGTTACTTTCGTATAGGACAAACGGATGCTGTTTAGTGTTTAGCAAAAATGTGTCAAACCACATTCATTTCGCAATAAAATATCAACTTTAAGCGTCAATTTTTTGAGTTTACATCTTATTGCAAAAAAAAACATACAATCGAATTGATAACCTCCTCCTTTTGAGATTTGGAAGTCGGTTAAACTGAATGTGGGGTTCACACATTATTGCATATCAGCATCCTTAACAATCTAGGAAATCGTTAACAGCTCCTTTTTTCTTGTCTAACCAACCTACGATAAGTGGTAAACCTATAAATGTGTACCTTGCGGCAATTTCACGAACCGTCTTGGGACTTATTCGCATGACGTAGGTCCCGTCCAAGTCATCACTGATGTCAGGTTTAAATTGCGAGAAGAAAGCAGCTGCAGGATCGCTTGCGGGATGCGTCCAGTTCAACTGTGCGTTTTCTTTGATTGCCACCTTAAAACGAATCATTATTAAAGCCTATGCACACCGGATGCATGTGCCTAGACGTGCACGTCCGCGTTGTAATATAGAGATCCTTATGAGAGACGGCACACCGCTTGTGTGACGTGTGCGAGCTCCAAGCGCACGCGCTCGTGCACGTCTACGCACACGCAGCCGGTGAGCTCTGGCCTTATATATGCGTTGCTGACTTTTCTTGGTTTAAATCTAACGCCGGCTCACTTTTATTGTGGTAGCTCTAGTTATACCAGCCGTCACCTTACCTCTAAACAGAAGAGTTCACTGAAAAATATCAAGAAAGTGGGTAGATGAGTAGATACCTGGCAAAGTCCTCGAAAGAGTTTGGTACCCACACCGCACCGCCGCGCACTCTGACGTACGCACAACATACGCAGCAGCAGCGCTCGCCCCGGCGGCGAGGGCCGCGGCCAATAATGGCGGTAGTATAGTGCGCAACCGACGATCTTGCCGTCTCTCTCTGCGACTAACACGTGAAACCATGGCGGGGATGTCTCGAACCCGTCTCTGGAGAAACCTGGTAAAAAAATAGAATATAATTATAGCTGGTCAAGCAAATCATGTCAGTAAAAAAGGCGCGAAATTCAAATTTTCTATGGGACGATATCCCTTCGCGCCTACATTTTTCAAATTTGCCGCCTTTTTCTACTGACAAGATCTGCTTGACCAAGTATATTTATCCTACCTCCGCTAGAACCACATCAGCAGCGCCATCTATCGCGCCACTCAAGTACTAATGTCACACGGACTCGTAGGACGTAGATTTTAAAACAGAAGTTGTTCCCGTGGACAATAGTTGGACAATAGTTCACAGCTTCTAGTAGGTACCTTCTGTACAGTCGAGTTGATAAATATGTATACATTTTTTCACCTTATTGCAATGGATTGAGGTGAAGAAATGTATACATATTTATGAACTTGACTTTAATGATGTGACGTTTAGCGTCGCAGTTAGGGTTGGAAAGAGGTAGGAAGGAAATGAAAGTTGGAAAGAGGTAGGAAGGAAATGAAAGTTTGGTTTAGAAAAGTTAGTTAATATTCGTTACAAAATGATTTTACCAGTTAACAGAAAAAAATAAGCTATAAAGCTATTTCTCGTAATACTGTCCGGAAAGACACATTTTGTCATTTGTTTGTGCACCTAGTTACTATCTTTATCTGTTCGCTATCTCTTTTATTTATATAGAGTAAATCAGTTCCAGATTGAGTGAATGTTTCAGGCCAATGGGGTTGGCAACTGTCAAAGGTTTGCCTAGATGGCGCCATCATAGCTTGCCCCTTTTTCTATGAGATTTGGCTTAAAGAGCTGGCATCCAGGGTATTAAAAAAACAAAATTTTGACACAATTCTAGGGATTGACGGGGCAAGCTATGATGGCGCCATCTGCTAAAAACTTCCACCGGCCAACCCCATTCGAACGTAATTCACTGAAATTAGAATTATATTATTTAGTTATCATGCGTCTCACTCGCGCCAATACACGTACGAACAAGTACGTGCGGAATGTATGCGCGAATGATAACGAAAGACATTATCCAACCAATCAAAATGTACGTTTGAATTGGCCTCAAGGTCGGTACCATACTTGAAAAGTTCAATGATTCAAAGACACAGTTCACTGATAATTCGTTCTTAAACCAACTCTATAACAACGAGATAAGGTTCTGAATGCTTTAGTAGGTATGCTTTCTATGTCAATGAATCATTATCACAGACACTTACGTTTAAGAGGAGGAAAATTGGCATCGGGGATTTCCTGTAACGATTAAGTAAAACAATAAGTTATTATGTAGGTATTTTAAAACCAACTTCTAACTGAAGGAAAACTTGTTATTAAAATAAACGCCCCTCCAATAGGTATGTTTATTTTGCGTCTAAATGGGTTAAGCACAAATTTTAGAAAAAGGTCACTTCTGTGGACAATACAAGTCAAGTTAACGACTCTGGTAGGTACGTATAAATATTCCGGTTTTCTTAGGTACTGGAATCTTAAGTACCTACGTACTGAAGAAATGTATCCCACCTAGCTCTAGATTTAGATTGCTTTAACTTTACGATGACTACAGGAAAGATGCGAACGAGTCAAGCATACTATAAAATGTGAATGACTCCAATGATCTATCGTTCTAGAACCAAAAGAGGACAAAAGATAAAGATAACTTGACATTATTTACCAGTTTAATAATGTCGTATATATCAGAGACATCGTCTGAACGAGCGTCGCGTACGATGACTTCACTACGTGCACTAGACACAGGTTTTTCTGCTTTTATCTCCATCAGATGTAGTCAGTGCCACATACACTGTGATAATGAGAAATGTATCACACAAACACTGTTCACACGTCCACCTTGCGCCTCCCAAGTTTTACAACTGTTAGATGTTAAGGCCTCTCTACATTATAACAACACACTCCATGGTCTAATAAAACATGGTCTTCTATTCCCAGAGTGACACGGGCCTACGTCACAATAACATTGCCACTTTATTTCAACATAACATGTTACATGGGTACATTATACCTATGGTTAATAAGTTAAAATATTTCTTTATAATATTATAATTTTCATTTATATGTATTTTATCTTAAATTTTACAATAACACGTCATTTTTAATTATTCGTTAGCAATATCTTCCGATTCACGAAAGAAATTTCAGACGTTCGGGTAATTCTGTTTACATTACTGGCAACACAGGATAGCGCTGTCACATTTGACAATTCGGATCTAGATAACTTCATGCCCTGACCGTTATCCTTGTCGAACGCGTGTTAATTGTTATTTCCTTCTCGCTCAGTGTCAGCAGTCGCAGTGTTTTCCAAACTTTTCACGTCGTAAGCTTGGTAATTAATGTGTAACTGTGAATTAGTTTTTCAAACGTTTGTCTTGTATAGATAAATAAAGTTTAATTTAATACATTAGATTGGTTTTATTTTACTATGTTTCTACATGAATAACTTAAAATTAATGCCGTTAAAATAATTTTCACCGTTGGTTAAAATTCTCCCACATTTTAAAGTTTGAGAACCTGTAAACAGCATGATGACGTAGGCCCGTGTCAGTTAGGTCATACGCGAATCTCGGAATAGAGTACCAGGCGGAGTATATTATTATACCATGACACACTCGACTTGTCAGTAGTAAAAGGCGCGAAATTCAAAATTTCTATCGGAAGTCAACTCTTCGCTCCTACATTTTTAGGATTCCGTACCCAAAGGGTAAAAACGGGACCCCATTACTAAGACTCCTCTGTCCGTCTGTCTGTCACCAGGCTGTATCTCATGAACCGTGATAGCTAGACAGTTGATATTTTCACAGATGATGTATTTCTGTTGCCGCTATAACAACAAATACTAAAAAGTACGGAACCCTCGGTGGGCGAGTCCGACTCGCACTTGACCGGTTTTTTAAATATGCCGTGTTCTTCTACTGACAAGGTTGCTGTGCCAGAGTATATAATACTATCATTAGTATCTGATTAAGAAAAAATAAATAGTTTCTAAAATGATCATTTTAATTTTTACAACATGATTTGCAAATTAAAATACCTAATAATAAAAAAAATATTACCAAACTTTTAATGAATATATTGTAATAGAAAGAAATCGAAATCAGCCTTAGAATGTGGTGGCTCAACAACTAAACAACGGTTCCAACGTGTCGGCTGCGATCCGAACATTCTATCTGTTGCTCCATTTCACTCTGTTGGGCCACTTGGGCCGATATCGTATACGTTAGGAGAGGCGTTTATTACGATACGAGTGCCGCTATGAAGCTCAAATGCGGTCACGTGCCGTCTTCCGCATTCATGAAATTTTCATATCCCTAAAAACGTGATATCTAAGGGCCGCCATACACGGACTGCTTTGAGCAGTCAGTGCCAACAGCTTCAAGCGGTCGCCGTTGGGTGATCTGCAGTTTCAATACAAAATCGTCATTCGCAATACACGAACCGCTCAAGCAGTTGAACTGCTTGGGGCGGTAGACTGCGCGGTGAAATATCATCTCTTATTATTCTTAATGTATACCTACTTCGATTATTTTTAAGCGTATTAGCATTTTATATTTTGTACTAGTTTTATATTAGGTATATAGTATTATTCCAAGCTTAACAACGTAACGACTTAATAAAACAATATGGCTAATACAGTGTACCAACACAAGATGATTGTAATATTAGTTGTAATGACAGTTATTGAAAGCCCGCCAAAAGTATACTTTTTAAGCGCATAGGGCTGATATATGTTATCTGTGACTCTTAGCTTTGCCTGTCAACTTGTGAAGGATTACCGCTAAAATGAGAAACCAGCTTTGTAAAACTAATATTAATTATAAACCTGTCAAGAAGAACATCGTCTTTATATTTGAAAGCAGTATATGAATCCCCAGAACGAGGCTCACAGGGTGGGCTATCAAGCGTAAGCGTCATACTAGAATTACTAGATCTGTGCTTGTGCCAGACAGACGGACACATCCCTAGCTATGTATTGTTTATCTGTAGGTACATAAACAGCATGCACTTGTCGCGGGTCATTTGGAGCCATGGTATAATAATATACTCCGCCTGGTACTCCATTCCCGTCTTTTCTAGGTCACCTAACTGACACGCGCCTACGTCATCATGCGACAGCGCTATATGATAATATGCGATAGCGCTATATATAGCGGCCATGTTGTTGTGACGTAGCCCCGTGTCACTCTGGGAATGGAAGACCATGTTTTATTAGACTATGTTTGGAGCGATTACGGCGCGGAGTGCATTCGCGGGCGAAGTGCGGCACGCTCCACACTGGGCTCCATATTACTAGTGGTTCTGTTTCTGTGAGCTGTAGATCTCGCGCATATTATAATTTCCAAATAACTATGTATTGAATGAGCAAAAAAAACATCAAATTATCAAACCTTCACAAAATATATCGCGAGAAACGGAAACCTTCTCGCTCGCATGGTCAACACGTTGCACACGGTCGGTGTTCCGAGCCTCTACCGCGAAAATCGAACATTAATTGATATTTCGTTATCTGCCTCTTTACAAAGAGTATAGTGTTTATGTCCGTATCCCACTTGGCGATCAACTATTCGCCTAATATTTGCTAATTTTGGGTGGTTTTTTGGGTAGGTAGTATAATATATTTTTAGAAGATAGGTTCGCGTTGTTAATTTTTAAAATTGCATATTAAAGGACCTGACTAAATGGCACACCTGACTAACAGATTTTCTTACGGCTACAGACGCTCTGTCTACGCGGCAATATGCCTACCGCGCGGGCCGCTCGACTTGCGCGATGACGCGTGAGCTGGTGCGCTGTGTTGTGGGCGCTCGCGAACAGGGCCAGCAGGTCGCTCTGTTATGCTGTGACCTGTCGAAGGCGTTCGATGTTGCCGACCACAGCGTGCTCGCTATCAAACTGCGCCACTATGGCATAAGAGGTAAAGCGCACGCACTCTTAACAGATATGCTTCATGGTAGGTCCCAGGCAGTGGTGGGTGACGGGGGCAGAGTGAGATCGGAAGCGATATCGACGGCAATGGGAGTTGCGCAGGGGTCGTCGGTGTCGAATATACTTTTCTCGCTGCTTCTAAATGACCTTCCGAAAGCAATAACAGCGGGAGAAGCTTATATGTATGCCGATGACGTCGCTGTTGTAGTATCCGCACCCAATATAGATAAACTCGAGCAGCGCCTAAATGAAGTTGCTAGTCAGGTATCGCGGTATTTCAGTGTGAACGGCTTAGTACTTAACTTAAAAAAGACCCATTTCCTGCATTTCAATCTTGCTGGAAGAGATCCTAGGGATCTAGTGGTACTCGTGGACCGTGTCAGAATAGACCGGGTCCAAAGCACCGCATTTCTGGGCATTGAACTTGATAGGGGCCTCCGGTGGGAAGCACACACTATTAAAGTTTGTAACAAACTGGCGGGTGCCTGCTTCGCACTGCGACGCCTGGCAAGGGTGGTGCCCAGGGATGTGGTGAGGTCTTGCTATTTTGCCACTGTGCACTCGATCCTCCAATACGGTGCGGAGCTGTGGGGCCGCGCTGCCGAATGGGAGCGTGTCTTCCGAATGCAGAAAAGAGCCGTCCGAGCGATTGTGCAGGTAGGACAAAGTACATCTGCAAAACCACATTTTAAGGACCTCCAGATACTCACGCTGCCCTCTGTAGTTATATACCAAGTGGCAGTCTATGTGCGATGCCACCTTAATGAATACGCGAGAGGAGCTGACGTACACGGTCGTAACTTGCGCAATGCCCACAGACTCTTAGGTGTTAAGCATAGGTTAGCCAAGTCAGCGAAACTAACCCACGTGATGGGGCCGACTGTGTACAACCGACTGCCGAGTCATGTCACGAATGCGCCGTCATTAACGAGCTTCAAAATGCAACTGAAACGATGGCTTATCGAGCACACTTTTTACAGCTTTAATGAGTTTATGGAGTACAAAATAAGTACCTAAACTTAGATTTTAATATAATTTTAATTGTATAATGTTACAAATCTTATTTTGTAAATAATTTCTTGTAAATAATATTTTTGACATGTAATACGAACTATTATGAATAAATATATGAATATGAATATGAATATGCACATAGGTTTGAACCCGCAGGCCACAGTGGAACCAAACCCGCAGCAGAGCCCATTCCGATAATTACTCGACTTTTACGACGGCGGTTAAACTGAGGAATGGTATTCTTGTCGTACCAAGAGCTAGTCGAGTGCCTAATACCTACGATATTGCTTCTGGGGGTTAAGGCGTATCCAGATTAGTCAATTTTTCGCCAATCTGATTAAATTGCCCGATGGAATCAAGACGTGCGGACGCCAATTTGGCTCGCCGATAATGACCGATATTACCGATAAAATAAGGTGCGAACGCAAGAATACCAATTTGTGACGCCAGTATTTTCGTTCTGGGGCATTTTTTCATTTTAGAGGGCTCTAATATCACCATAAATCTAAAATTGGAGATTGACGCCAATTTCATTTCTGATCAAATCGGTCGATTTCACCACCCCGTCTGGATACCGCTTTAAGCTCATATAGATATAGATTCAAAAAGCATTGGTTAAAAATCTTTGTCTTAAGAGTCACACGCACCTGCCGCCAATTAGCCTCTCGTAATAACACTATCATTTTAGAACGACATGGAATCTTGGCATGAACATTTACCACATATAGCTATGTCTGGTCATAGTTTTCTTTGCTAAAAATGGTTATACAATGAAAATAGAGCGAGTAGATATTTTTAAAACTTCTACTCACTTTAATTATTTTGTATTAAAATTTCGAGCATCGGTTGCAGACGTATCTGCTTGGATGTACCTAGTGCATAATTATTTTCAATCGTATTTTCACGGAAACGTACGAACGAGTTTTGCTATTTCAGTCAGTCTCGGATCAAAAAGTACTGAGGTTGCCTGAAGTAGCATGACAATTACGAACGTTTCCGAGAAAATACGATGGAAAACAATTATGCACTACATCTGTAGTTACTAAATTAGAACCTAGTTCGCCTCACACCCGACTCACTGGCGTTCGGCAAACGATAGGAATCCAACAAGCACTCCGCGATCATTTACAACGGGACCGGCGGTTGGTTCAGCAATTAATAGCTTTAGCGATTCCCTAAGAGACATCATAATAGCACGGCTCTTGAGTCAAGAATTAAGACTCTAGCGAGAGGTTACTACCTACAGAAATATATCGATGTAGGTAACATGACAGTTCGGAAACAAAAAACAAATCAGGCGCTGGTGGCCTAGCGGGTTCAAACCAATGAGTTTTTCGAAACTTATGTACGAAATATTATTTGATATTTATCAGTCGCTTTTCGGTGAAGGAAAACATCGTGAGAAAACCGGACTAATCCCAATGAGGCCTAGTTAACTTCCCCTCTGGGTTGGAAGGTGGCAATCGCTTTCGTAAAAACTAGTGCCTGTTCCAATTCTCGGGATTACTCGGGACCCCAGGCTCGTATGAGCCGTGTCAGAAAGCCGGGATAACGCGAGGAAGGTGATGGGGCTGGCCCCATAGTAACAGTTGTTCAGTATGACCCACATATTCACCCCTCAGCGTATAGTGCACATATAATATAACAATAACCATATCCGTACGAGTTAGGTACTTATCTCTAGCTTATCCATTAGGCAAACCGAGCAAAGCAAGACGGGCCCTCATGCACACGTATTGTAATGCAAGCTGCCTTAAGGTAGTAAGTAGTCTAAGTAGGATAGCAAATAACACGCAGCTTGCACGATCGAGGCACTGTGTGTTTCCATTGCATCTAGATCAACATCGTTAATAAATAGAGTTTTGCCGAGGGGTGTCAAGTTCTGGCGCTTCCGTCGGCCGGTTCCTTTAAATACACAGCCAATTTGCGTAACACATCGCAGCTTGTTTTTAATTTTATTGGTAGGGCCTGTTCAAAATTGTAGGCAAGCCGGAGCTAGCTGGACTTCCTTTTCTTCAGGACTTTTAGAAAAAGTATGTATGTATGAATGTACAGTTACAGAGTGAATTAAATACAACAAAGGCGAACTTATCCCTGTATGGGATCTCTTCCAGTTAACCTTTGAGGAAATGGGTATTTGAGTATGAGTCATCTGTCTAGCCAAGATCAGAAAACGCCAATCGAAACTTAAATAATGTATGGAATCAATCACTGGACTTTTCGTGGCATCTGTCATTCCGATACTTACATTAATTTATTTTTTGTAATCGTTTGTCGTTTGTCATCTTGTAGCGATAGCGGTACAACCTGAAATTCGGGAATCAGCTGCAAATGGTGTTAAAGGTATGAAAATCGACACGATTAATCTTTAAGCCATTTGAATCAATTTGACCCGTAGCACCAAAAAAAAAACAAACGGAAAGGAGTTATGACGTCATCTTTTTTTTGTATGGAAAAAAACAAATTTTTGTTCAGAAACCTATCGTGTGTGGTATTAAATGAAAGGGCATTTTGAGCCGGTTCTAAAAATATATCACATTATTATATTTACGTCACTTGCATTCAATTAAAATAAAAATAATTTTCAAAACATATCAAGTTTGGGCTCCTCCAGGTACGAAACCGTTGAATTATTTTTTGTAAAATATACCTCAAGTAATACCCAATATCCTCATATCCAACCCCAAGAAATTAATTTCGAAAATATTTAGTGTTAGTATTTTTTTTTTATTATTACAAATTGTGATCTATCAATCTATCAATGAAACGGCCTCCTAGCCTAGTCGATAGTGACCCTGCCTATGAAGCAGGAGGTCCCAGGTTCGAATCCTGGTAAGGGCATTTATTTGTGTGTTCATGATCATCACCACACAAATAAATGCCCATATACACATAGGTATATACAAGCCCTGGTGTGATGATGATGATGATGAACACACAAATAAATGCCCTTACCAGGATTCGAACCTGGGACCTCCTGCTTACTTACAAATTGTGATCTATCAATCTATCAATGAAACGGCCTCCTAGCCTAGTCGATAGTGACCCTGCCTATGAAGCAGGAGGTCCCAGGTTCGAATCCTGGTAAGGGCATTTATTTGTGTGTTCATCATCATCATCATCACACAAATAAATGCCCTTACCAGGGCTTGTATATACCTATGTGTATATGGGCATTTATTTGTGTGGTGATGATCATGAACACACAAATAAATGCCCTTACCAGGATTCGAACCTGGGACCTCCTGCTTTATAGGCAGGGTCACTATCGACTAGGCTAGGAGGCCGTTTCATTGATAGATTGATAGATCACAATTTGTAATAATAAAAAAAAAATACTAACACTTAATATTTTCGAAATTAATTTCTTGGGGTTAGATATGAGGATATTGGGTATTACTTGAGGTATATTTTACAAAAAATTATTCAACGGTTTCGTCGTACCTGGAGGAGCCCAAACTTGGTATGTTTTGAAAATTATTTTTATTTTAATTGAATGCAAGTGACGGAAATATAATAATGTGATATATTTTTAAAACCGGCTCAAAATGCCCTTTCATTTAATGCCACACACGATAGGTTTCTGAACAATTTTATTTTATTTTCCATACTAAAAAAAGATGGCGTCTTAACTCCTTTCCGTTTGTTTTTTTTTGGTGCTACGGGTCAAATTAATTCAAATGGCCTAAAGATTAATCGTGCCGATTTTCATACCTTTAACACCATTTGCAGCTGATTTTGGTCAACCGCTAGTACTATTGGCTAGGCCCAGTAGGCCCTCAGTTCTATAGACGCCTCTCCACTAAACCTCTATAATTTTAATATCTGGGATTTAAAAACGCAAAACGTGCTTTGATATCGTAAGACGTGCGTTCACGGAGCCGCGTCCACGCCCCGGGATTAGCGGCGCGCAATGGGGTCGCAGCCGCTGGATTAAAAATATACAGCGCTCTAGAGAATATTGTTATTCAGAAATATACAAGCTAAACCTGGGTCTAGATATGACTAGGAAACTTGCTGTAAAGTCAATGTGGCCAAGACCTCCTATCAGGTAAGACCATTTATGCTTTTACGTCACTTCTAAAGGATGACTCACGTTAGAACGGGCCGTGTCCGGGCCGGGGCTTCCGACGCATCGTTTTCCGTGGACAGCATCACGTGATCACCAGTCATGTCATAGAAAAGTAAGCGCCGGAAGCGACAAGGCCCGGTCTAACGTGAGTCATCCTTAATTCTTGCGTTTGTATGCATAGGTATTCTATGTATAAAGCAGTTACAGAAGGTCGGTAGAGCAGAAGGAGCGAATCTTTTTCTTTATATGTCTGAGCGACGTAAGTATGTCACAAATACCATATTCCCAACCAACAATTTTGAATGCCGGTCTTCTCCATATTGACCTAACTTGGGGTCGCACCACAGGCCGCTGGATTAATAATTAGCGTTTTCTATAAACGTCTTGGATTGCAATTTCATACGAGAGTATAGTCACCTGCAATAATATGTTACACAACGAAAGCCGCAAAAATATCTGACACGATTTTATTTGTAGAGCCATAAGAGCGTGTCACATATTATTGCGGCCTTCGAAGAGATATTGCAGGTGACTGTACTAAGGGGAAGGGGAAGGTTGCAGAATTCTCCGTGGACAAAGTCTCGGGTAGAGACTAACAGGCCTATTCGGATTTCGAGATAATCACAAGATCTTGAGACGATTTAGAGATCAACTAGATCTACATTAGATATCGACTAGATGTGACTTGGACATCTAAGTCATAACTTGTCGAAATCGTTCAAGAGGACCTCCAGAATCGCGGAAACGTCAAATTTGACATATCTATCTTACAAATATCTTTAAATTATCCGTATCGTAACTAGTTGAAGTCTAGTAGAAATATAATTCATTTTCCGAATCGAGCCGTAATGTTTAATATTATTTTAACTTTCCAGTGATCGTACATCCGCGAACACAAATATCAAATGAAAGACGTTTACCTGCATGCACTTTTGTTGCATTGTACGTCGAAGGCCCGTTCTGCCTGAGCAGAGGTGCATTCCCATTGCTCATGCGAGTGTGGGGCGACTCGAATAGTGGCAATTCCTGAATTCCCTATTGAAAATTAAATTTTCACTGAAATATGTTTTTGAATAATTAACCTTATAACATTTCACCTAGTCACTTTGCGAAAACTAGTACATATTGGCTGAATTAATTGCACATGCAGTGTTATTTTTAATGAAACTTCTAATATGAAATTATGGCGTATAATAACACTTGCACTGTGTATGATATCAAAATCGCTGCAGACTTTTCTTGGTCTAACTCTAGCCTTGGTAGATACTAAATTGGTCAATCAAACTGTCATTTTAGTATGTTGGTTAGAATAACCCAAGCTTAGAGTGCGTTATAATTGGTTTGCTTAAAGGTTGACTCGCGCTAGACCGGGCCGGGCGGGGACTGGTTCGGGGGAACGAAGCGCCGGAAGCTCCAGCCCGGCCCCGGCCCGGTCTAACGTGTGTCATCCTTAAACGCTAACTCGCTTGTGCTTACTGAATAACGCACCCCAGAACGATATCTTTGTTGGCGTTCGCTTTTCTTTAATTCTGTGGAAGTTTGATAGATTGTTACCGGTTCTGCTGTGGAACTTATAGTGTGCACTCAAATGGAAAAAAACTTCATACTGGGTATGGGAAAGAACATGCAGTCGAGTAAACAATTCTGGAGGTCGCTGGTCGATTCTATAATATTTTCCAAACTCGAAGGGTAGAATGACACTTGTCAGCTCCATATAGTTTATAACCTAAAAACGCCAAATCTCGCAAAATTGTATTGAAATAACAGGTGTCATCCTACCCTTCGAGTTTGAAAAATATTATAATTTGAAAGTTGTTATGATTTTGTACTAGTTTTGATACGACTTTGACGATTACGATTAGCGAGTATCTCACCTTACCCACGACTTTCACTTCATTTTGCATGAATTAGAATGGTTTCCTCCGTTGCTATTGATTCTGACTATACTAGTTTATTTATTTATTTATTTATTTAAACTTTATTGCACAAAATACAAATAAAATGTACAAATGGCGGACTTAATGCCTAAAGGCATTCTCTACCAGTCAACCATAGGGCTAAACAGAGATGTAATAAAAATGGTGCAAGAAGAAGAGTAAGAGAATTCAATTAGGAACTATTGCAAACAACTGAAAAACATAATAAACTACATATACAATACACAGATAAAAATAATAAAATATATACAATGAATATACTACTACATAATTCTTTACTTTACCTTAGAAAGAGAATTTGAAATAGAGAGTTACTGTCATGGTAAATTATGTAGCTACAGTACATTTTCTGCCATCTTTCGACAGACGATTAAAACTGTTAGTACGCCATTTGACTTCGAAATATTAATATTAACGCCATCTACTCGAGAGTAGGCTGAAGGTTATGGCGCCTTCGCTCGAAAAGATTGCACCATACCTTTGGCCTATAGTAGAGTAGATGGCGTTAATATTAATATTTAATAAGTTAACACATATCAGTGAAAGAATAATAAAGATCAAAGTCAAATGGCGTTCTAACAGTTTTATCATCTGTCGAAAGATGGCAGTAAATTTACAGTGGCCACATAATTTACTTTGCAGTCCGTCTCTATGCACTCTATTCTCTTTGCCTATATGGATGCACTACCTACTACTACACTTTCACTAACAGTCTTTTTTTTATTACTCACTGAAAAAACTCCTGCAAGACGTCGGTCCGGCGGCCCGGTAATACATCACGCAAACAAAGGACAATCGCACAAACCTTTGTCTCGCCACACCACACACCCCTAACAACATATAAAACGGTATACTATACATTCAAAATTAAAACGTAAAATAATACGTGTAAGGCTTAAAATAAATGGATGTTTAGAATCGGCTACTATCTATGTGCACAAAGGTTTTAATTAATGTGGTGTTTTGAGGTTTTTGTACCTACTATATTGTTGGTAATTTTCGTTTGTGCTGGAAGATAGCTGCCGGTGCACTGAAAACAATACTATTATTATGAAGAACAGACACAAAATACAGGAGATGCAAATAATGTACCTACAGATCTAGTGCATTTAATTGTTTTCCATCGTACTTTGAGTTTCTTTTGTCGGACACGTTCGTATTTGTCATGCTACTTTAGTCAATCAATCAGATGATAGAGTCGAAAAGTGGTATACCACTTTCTTGGCTGACTGTACCTAGTTTTTATACCGAGCCTTACTGAAATAGCAAGACACGTTCGTAAGTTTCCGTGAAAATACGATGGAAAATAATTATGCACTATAACTGATACCTTAAATACGCAAGTGATTATGTGAAGCTATATATACTGTCTTTTTATGTAACATACGAGCACAAAATGCCGTGTCTTACAGCTACATGTTATTACTATTTTAATATTATTATAGGCCGGTAGCTTGAACATGTCATGCTCGCTTAAAAGTAGTGTCCGACCGAAACATGTTTTTTTACCGAAACCGAAACCGAAATCGAATGTTTGGCTTGGCTCTAATTTCGGCCGAAACCGAAACCGAAACCGAACCTTTTGTAGACTTGTTAAAATCGTTGAAAAAATGTCATAAAACCGCTTTTACACACATATTATGGGGCTGTCAACACCCAATGTCCTTGAAATTGATGTTACTTAAGCAGTTTTTTAAGAAAATTACTAGAGTTAGACCAAGATAATTCTGCAACGATTTTGATAACACACGCAGTGCAAGTGTTATTTTAAACGTCAAAACTTCTGTGAAATTGTGACGTATAGATAACATTTGCACTAGTTGCACTGCATATGCTATCAAAATAATTGTAGAACTTTCTTGGTCTAACTCTATTCATTCACCAGTCAAGCCAACATGTAGATACAGGGTCAACCAAAAACGCGAGCGCAGCGAGCGCGAATTTTTTGTTGACAATATCGCAAGGCCGGGTACCGATCTTCACCTGGGCCTAAACGTCCGAAGTGCCCCAGTGAGGCGAACTTTCATGCGAAGTCAAAGCCGTGCTTCAGGCTGCAGGATAAGTAGTTGAGCACAGACTCCAACCAATGTCAAATTCCGGGATTACGCGAGGAAGATGATGAGTTTTCTTATCATTCTTTTCCCCAGACCCAGTAACATACGACAGTGCTATCTCATTTACTCCGATACAATTGTATCTGAGTAGATGAGTGTCTAATTAGACAGTGTGCGCGTTATAGGTATTAACAGCCTCTTAAGACTGCATCGACCGTCTATATAGTGGCGCCCTCATTAGTGGAATTGTGTTTTATAATAAACCAATACATTTCTGTACCTATACATGAATCAGTATATGTAGGTACATATTAATATTGTTGTCCTACTTATTCCCCAACTTTTGGTCTTTGTCACATAGTTTAGTTTCATAGTACGAAGTACCATTTCGTAAGTTTCGGCCCGGCCGAAAGGTTCGGCCGTTTTTTGGCCGAAACCGAAACTACAGCCGAAACATGATTTTTTGGCCGAACCTGGCCGAAACCGAAACCGAAACCGAACCTTCGGTCGGACACTACTTAAAAGTCTTTGCTTACGGTGGCGTCGTTGATCGGGTCGCCACTTTCCCGAATGAAGGTTGAGGGAGGCGATGGCTGAGATACGCGTCATACTCGTGAACGGGTGCTGTTTGTGGAGACTGGTCTGTTTAAGCTAACACAAGCTATTATACTTAGTAACTTATTATTCTCTTTATTTATTTCTAAGTTAGGTTATTTTATAATATGAATATAAAAGTAAAATATAAAAACACTTACAAAACAATAAAAAATTATATAAACACATTATAAAAAACCTAACCTAGGGTGCCGCCAGCAGCGGGGCAAGGCCCAAGCTACCGGTGGTCAGGGCCGCAGAGAGAGGAACCGGCGGACTATCCGCGCCGTGTCCAAGATCACCGCCTTCTGCATCTGACCCTTGATCCAACCACCTAGCGAGAGTCTCTCAAGATGTTGGTCGAGACTCTTCGCTATTAGACCGTTCACTGAAACGACTATCGGGACAACTTTATTTTTATTAATTAATTACAGTGAGACGCCTCATTCTGCTCTCGTATGTTTCTTTTCTCTTAATGAATGTATTAATTATACAGGATATTGACTCTTGGAGACCCTATACATCTCTAAGGATAACTTGATAAAATATGTAATCTTATAGTTCTGACACCTAGAGACATTTACACCTCTAAATATTATAGTTTTGAAATTGGAAATGTCTTTTCGTTCGCTCCAGTATACGGTCCGATTTCACGAAAAAGTGCGATCCCCTTATATCTCGGAAAGTTGTGAAGATATGATATTAAAAAATAGGCTCAAAAGACGCATAATCACGAGAGCTGTAAGGTGCAAAAAACAATTATTCGAGAAAGTCAAAAACAAAAAAGTTATGGTCGAAATAGTGAAAATAAAATTCAATTTTTTCCGAATTTTTGATTTTGGTGCTCGATAATTTGGAAACGAAGAATGATATCAAAAATTTGAGAAAAACGGCTCTGGACAATTTAGTCAGCTACAATTTGAGCCTAAAACAAAGACGATCGGGTTAAGGGTTTGCCCTGTAGCCTAACCTTAAAATAGTCAAAAGGGAAAGGGAGAGGGAGAGGGAGAGGGAGAGGGAGAGGGAGAGGGAGAGGGAGAGGGAGAGGGAGAGGGAGAGGGAGAGGGAGAGGGAGAGGGAGAGGGAGAGGGAGAGGGAGAGGGAGAGGGAGAGGGAGAGGGAGAGGGAGAGGGAGAGGGAGAGGGAGAGGGAGAGGGAGAGGGAGAGGGAGAGGGAGAGGGAGAGGGAGAGGGAGAGGGAGAGGGAGAGGGAGAGGGAGAGGGAGAGGGAGAGGGAGAGGGAGAGGGAGAGGGAGAGGGAGAGGGAGAGGGAGAGGGAGAGGGAGAGGGAGAGGGAGAGGGAGAGGGAGAGGGAGAGGGAGAGGGAGAGGGAGAGGGAGAGGGAGAGGGAGAGGGAGAGGGAGAGGGAGAGGGAGAGGGAGAGGGAGAGGGAGAGGGAGAGGGAGAGGGAGAGGGAGAGGGAGAGGGAGAGGGAGAGGGAGAGGGAGAGGGAGAGGGAGAGGGAGAGGGAGAGGGAGAGGGAGAGGGAGAGGGAGAGGGAGAGGGAGAGGGAGAGGGAGAGGGAGAGGGAGAGGGAGAGGGAGAGGGAGAGGGAGAGGGAGAGGGAGAGGGAGAGGGAGAGGGAGAAACACAAAATTAAAACTTATACAGAGAAACATAAAAAAGAAAAAGTGCCACGAAATGGTCTCACCTCAGCATGTTGCTGGCGGCTGCTAGCAGATAGCTGATGCTGAACCCTGGCAGTACCTAGTGGAGCTCGGGTTTAATACAACATAAACACACGCTGTTTTGGTCATCGGACTCGTCTCGATGAGCACTTAGGAGAGTAGTACCCAAGATAGAGCTGATGCTGAACCCTGGTTGTACCTAGCGGAACTCAGGTTTGGTGCAACATAGGCACACGCTGTTTTGGACACCCGATTCGTCATGATGAGACGGGTAGAGCATTACCCAAGATAGCTGATGCTGAACCCTGGTAGTACCTATTGGAACTCAGGTTTGGTGCAACATAGACAAACGCTGTTATGGTCATCTCTCGTCGCGTCAAACTGCTGTCAAGAAAATTTCATATCTTGCAGCAAATGGGCCGCTGCCGATCTTCGGCTTCGACTTCTCGAGTTGACTACGGATTTGCCGTGTAATAATTTTCTTGTACTTTGAACATTAATATATCCTGCTTATTAATCGAAAAATGAAATATTTACCTATACTTATGCGCCACGGCGACAATTATTCAAACTTGGATACGCGTGTGGAAATTTTGCAATTTGTTTGTTCACATGCGTTATGTCCAGGATACTTGTGTTAGTCTAAGAATAAAATAATTATCATTCAACGTTGTAGTTTTATTTTGTAACTTTTTCCTTATCCAGACTTTCTCGTCGCTCAGCTACAATATTTTTTCGAATTCCGTAGATTCATTTCCAATGTGCTCGATAGTCGTGTGAGGCACGAAATCTGTGAATTTTTTTATTGTGTTTCGTATCTGTATTTTTTATGTAATTCGACATTAAGAGACCATATACATCTCTTAGTAATTGTAATACGTTAGATTGAATTGTTAGTTTTATTTTATAAAATTGTTGATGTTATTATTCTTGCTTGTATGTAAATTCAATGATGACGTGTAAAAGTGCCCTTGTGGCCTATTTGCTGAATAAATGTTGATGTTTGATGTTTGATTATAACGAGTTACCACAGCTTTTAATTAACATGGATTTCTGAAAGTTACACTTAATTCTATTATTTCCATCATACATTATTTACTACTATAAAAGAGAATTTAGTATAGAGGCGTATTGTCAAAACCTTTTGTAGTCACAGTAAATTTACTACCGTGTTTCGTCAGTTCGCTGCGCCTTATATAAATCTAAGATAAATAAATCTTCTCTCCAAAATCGAATGACCTCTTCCCTTATATCGCAACAACTTTTATTAACAGTAAGTCCGCATTACAGACACACGCCATAAACATTCTATATTCTTGGAGTTCCCCACAATTAGCCAAATGAGCGGCATCAGCTCCCTTATGGCTATTATAGCGTTCTTTTATCGCGGTTCACAAGGATGTGAGAAGGTTTTGTATGTGCTGTACCTATGGGGCCACTTGCTCCAGCCCACTAACCCGGGGTTAAGCGGTTAAACCGTTAACCCAGTGTCAAATTGTACTGGTAACCATGGTAACTCCAGATTTAACCGGTTAACCCTGGGTTAGTGGAATGGTGCAAGTGGCGTTAACACTTCGGAATCACACGAACCCTCCGCTTAAAAGCCGCTCCCATACAATACAAATTACGCTCTTACTTTAAAACGACATGACCTGCTAGCATGAGTTGCGTTCTCGCGCGCGACTCCATACATCAAGCGCGACTTCAAGTAGGTATGGTCTCGCGCGCGAGAACGAAAGTTATGCTAGATATAGACCACATGATGTAATAACATGAAACTTAGCATGCTCTAAAGAAATTAAATTAAATTCAAAGTAGCAAAGGGTAGCCACTACATTCTACTGCCATCTAGTTTTTTCTTGGCAAAGCTAAAATGTAAACAACAATGATGCATGGAGTAAGTGTTGTATGGAGTAATTTCTATATTTGGAGTTGATAAGATATGGATAACAGACATTTATTCGTGACAATCATAAACATGTACGAACATGTACAGACAGCAAAAGCAAAGGAACATAACTAAGCATCATGCTTACTATGAAACCAGCGCTGGGTTCCGTAGGGCCCATTCGGTGATGTCAAAGCAGAAAGTCTGTCTGTTACTTCTTCACGCTTAAACTGCTTAATCAAATTAGATGAAATTTGGCAGGGATATAGTTTGAGGCCCAGGGAAGGACATAGGATAGTTTTTGTCAATCATTATCATCATACCACGCAGACGAAACCGCGTGCAGAAGCCAGTGCTATATATAAATACTTAATTATTAAAATTGCTTTCCAAACCTAACCGCAGTTGGGTTTATCAATTTATTTAACGCAACTAGTTAAATATTTTCCATTCTATAAACTGAAATAGATAAAAAAAGTGACTAAGTCCACCGGTGGCCGAGGCGGGAATCGAACCCACGTCTTCAGCTTTCGCGGCTATAACGTCCTGACCACAAACAAAACAAATCAAAAAATATTTCATAAAATAATTGGATTGGTTCCCTAGTTGGGCACATTCCACTCTCTTATAGACTATTCACGCTTACAGTATCTAATCGAATGTGTTACATTAGTCATTACTTAGATTAGGACAATAATAGTTAGTATCTTTTGCAAACATTGTATTTTCTGAAGTACAAGTTTAAGATTTTATCGTATGATAAGATTTTATGATGAAAAACCATTACACTATTATTCTGTCAGAATCAAAAGTAGCGTATCTGACTATGCGTCCAAAATATCTACTAGAAAAAAAAAAGTCAGACCAAGAAAAGTCTGCAGAGATTTTGACGTTTAAAATAACACCTGCACAGCGTATGCTGTCAAAATCTCTGCAGACTTTTCTTGGTCTATCTATCTCTTCTATAATAGCTTAACAAAGAGAGATATGTGACTACATGTAGAACAATTTTATTAGACTGTGGCACACACTTTTGAACGCGTAATCTAGATATATTTCAATTTACAAAAGTATTTGAAGGTGGCAGACAATTTTTTTTATCGAGCCTGCTTATAAAATTTCACGAAAATCGGTTGAGAAACGCCTTTCCATAGACAAGAAAATCTGGACCCATGAAATATTTTTTTCTTAAGCTGAAACAGCTAGACTTTCGCTTTCGCTTGGTCAATAATAACGACGTTCCTTATACACCCGTAGTCAAGAAATGCCGCATCCAAACGATCGTCAATCTCGCACGGCGTGCAACCGACATGACGGATGCGGCTATCTGTCTCACCAGAGACACTACAGACGGACAGGATTCCACACAGTTCTTATCTCAGTGCCATAAGGTTCACTTTACTCGCGTCTCTTGCGGCTTAAGGCAATCTGTCTCGTGCCCGAGACAAACGAAGACGCTTATAACCACGACTCTTAGGTCCTTGTGTTAAGGTTCACTTTACTTTGTCTTTTCGATGCTGCTTAAGGAAAGCTGTTAGTTGTTGGAGAAAACGTTCGACTAGCGAAGTTCTTATTTGGTTGTAATAAGGTACATTTTACTTGTTTTTGGACTAAGGCGATCGAGGGTTAATGGAAGAGGCAATATGACAGCTTAGTCACTGCTTATGGTAATATGTGTTAGTCCAGAACACTTGTCTTGGTAAATGAAATGGACGATAGTGCTGTACTATGGCTGTACTATATAATATAATTCATGTTTGTACGGATATGATGGTCGTTCTTGTCTACGTGACAGCGTGATAAAACGGTGTCCGTCACTTTCTATCTCACGGTGTTAAAAATTGACAGTTATTTTATCACGTGGATAAAGCTGGATAAAGCCATCCATAATACGCCGGCTGCAAAGCGTGAAAAAAAGAAACAAAACAGTTTTGATACAGCGGAATTTATAAAAAAAACATGGTCAAAGAAACATATTCTAGTTTTCTAAAACACTTCAAAATGTTAATACTTACAAGATATACAAATTGCTTGTATAGTCAATTAAAGCATTATTGTTAAGAGTGGCCAATAACTAGTATCAGTCACCCTATTTCATTTCTGTCAAACATGTTAATTATTAGAATTTTGTTAGGTATGTATCGACTTACCAGTAGGTATAGAGTATACATATACAGTCAGCATTAATAGTAGTAGAAACAACGTGCTAAACGTATCCGCCACCCTCGAATAGTTTCCCAAATAGAGATAAATATCTACAGTTCGCGTTCAAAAGTAATTATGTTCTACATGAGAAATATCTCTTTTTGTTAAGCTACTAGATGTTACACAATGGCAGACACCTTTGCGTAATCTGATCCCCTACTTTTCATGCTGACTGTATTACATTGTTAATTAGTTACGAGTGAAGTTAATAAGGTTAGACCAAGGTAAGTCTGCAACGATTTTGATAGCACACGCAGTGCAAGTGTTATTTTAAACGTCAAACTTCTATGAAATTATGCTACTACTGATATACTATTAAAATCGTTGCAGACTATTTTTGGTCTAACTCTATAAAGCCTGCTACCACTGATTAACAGTCCGCCGGACGGTATCGGCCTGTCAGTTGTCCGGAACTGTCAAAATTTTGTTCTAACTGACAGGCCGATACCGTCCGGCGGACTGTTAATCAGTGGGCCCCTTAAGACTGTTAATAATTACACCGAAAAACGATCAACGAAAACACAAATTTTTCGCATTGACGTCATACCAGTTTTAATCGCGTCATCTCATGGAATTAACAAGAATTTAATTATCTGATAAAACAGGAGTGTTTTCACTCATTAAAATGTTAATTAACATGAATTAAATGTTTATTGTAACGGTGGAATGCTGTGAATGGATCAAAATACTCGTGGTATTCAATTCACAATTCAGTAACTTTATTTGTAAATTGCTGACAATAAAATTGAATTGTGCGTTTTGACTGAAATAAAAATGTATCTGTTCAAACCTTTTTTGTCAGCAGTTAAAGACAATAAGAGGGTGAGATGTTTAAAAATATGTGCACACGATCTTATTAACAAGTAAGTTGTGTTCAAATAGTTTTGAACACCTCGACCTCATAGCTGCTTTTGCAGCTGACCCCACTTTATAAAAACATTTAAATTAAATCACTTTTATTTCGACCAACTAGGTTACTAGGATCATAATTTACATAAGATTATTCGGGAAATTTTTTTTTGAAAAGGGTATTTCACGAATTTGACTTAAGTATTTAGGTATGTTAGTTATTCTACAAGAAGAAACTCTCACTTTCATAATTTATGTAATAATTATGTTTTAAAAGTAGATAACAGTAACTATGTACACATTGTACACTGTTTGCACTCCACTTTCAAGTATCAGTAACTCAAACAGTACCTGCAATGCAGTCAGATAGCGATCTAGGAAATCGGCGGTATTGTGCGTCACTTTGTAAACAACTCAGATAACAATATCTTTTGCAGTCTTTCAAAACGTATAAAAGGAACTGCCGTGACTTGTTACTCATTGTGCCTACTTCACTTTACAGCTCTTCCTTTTAAAATATCAAAATGGTGTCCGACTTCAGAAAGAAGAAGCTCCTCCACGTCTTCAATGCGTTCTTTGATACCAACGGCAGTGGCAACATCGATAAGAAGGATTTCGAGCTAGCAATCGAGAAGATTTCCACGCTTCGCGGCTGGAAGGCAGGCGATGCCAAATACAAGGAGACTCAGGAAACTTTATTAAAGATCTGGGACGGTCTGCAGAGCCGTGCTGATGCTGACAACGACGGACAAGTCTCGTTCGACGAGTGGGTGACCATGTGGGATGACTTTGCCAAGAATCCCTCATCCCCTCTTGAGTGGCAGAACCTTTACGCCAAATTCATTTTCCAACTGGAAGATGCTAGCAACGATGGCTCCATCGACAGTGAGGAGTTCTCTTCAGTATACGTCTCCTTCGGTTTGAACAAGGCCGAGTCAGTGGAAGCCTTCAAGAAGATGTCCAAAGGCAAAGCTAACGTGTCCTGGGAAGAGTTCCAGGTCTTGTGGAAGGAATACTTCGCTTCGGAGGACCCGAACGCCGCTGGTAACTTCATCTTCGGTAAAACTAGCTTCTGAACTGACAATTTTATTAATATTGTGTGAAAAGTGATGATTGTGATCTGTTTGATATTTTGTAATGAGCTGTGCTAAGAGCTTGCCTGATGTAATTATACTGTATTAAATATTTCGTTTTGCACTTTTTCTATCGACGTGTTCCCTAAAATGAAATGAATATATTTATTTCCGACACCAGGCCCCAATTTCACTACGGTGACAGGTGCGACAATTGTAAAATCACTGTTGCTGACGTCACAGGCATCCATGGGCTACAGTTACCACTTACCATCGGGCGGGCCGTATTCCTGTTTGCCACCATCATTGTATTATTTAAAAAAACTTTATTATATCGGAAAAAACAGATATTTCTTTTGCGAAGTTTCTGACAATTGTCAAGATTTAGAAGAATTGTAGGTAATTCTTGACAGGTAATGAGTTATATGTCGGATTTTCGTGACAATTGTAGTGTTTCTTGTGACAATTGTCATAAACTTAGCAAGAGAAATATCTGTTTTTTTCCGATATAATAAAGTTTTTTTTAATAAAACAATGATGGTGGCAAACAGGAATACGGCCCGGCCGATGGTAAGCGGTAACCGTAGCCCATGGATGCCTGTGACGTCAGCAACAGTGATGTTTTACAATTGTCGCACCTGTCACCGTGGTGAAATTGGAGCCAGGTAAGGTAAACGTACTGGTGCTCGACGCGGTCCCAGTACATGTCATCTTAAAACTTAAGTCATTGTCAATAGAGGTGACAGCAAGGTGTCATCTATTGGGCATTAGCATGTCGAGCACTAGTACGTTTACCTTATCCATATGTTTGTTTACGACATTATGTTAGTAACTTAATAACAAGATGTATGTAAATATATACCCACTATATACCTATGTTAGTAGAAAGTGTAGTGCTCATTGGATCGTATTTTGTGTTTCCTATAACACGAGCAATTAATCAAACCGGAGATACCTTGGAGTATTCCAAGTTACCATCTGGTGGTCCCGATGATTTAAGATTGTTGGTTTAGGAAAAAAATGATTTTAAATTGAGTTTTATAAGCAATGGATATTCACATAGACATCCAATCCAAGAGGGTTGTTCTCCCTTTCCGCAACCACCTTCAGGAGTGTGTTGATGCTGTCATAAAGAGCTCCATTCCACCATGTAGGTAATCCTACTTCCCTACACCAGAAGTGTGGTCTCTAACAAGCAAGCGCTATTAATTTAAATTTTAAAATACACCTAGCAAAGTTACAAACTCATCTTAGTAAGAGCACGTCAGGGCAGCACCTAATTTACCAGGTGTAGCCCGCAGCTGAAAGAAACCAAGCGCGAAAAATATTTCATTAGCAGAATTAATTATCTTAATTTATGCCAGGAAAATTAACAATCGTCTACGGAAAAAGGACTTAAGTCTCTTATATAACGTTAATAGTAAGGTCATTTTTTATTTAAATTAATTACAACGGTGGAAAGAAGAGTTCGCTGCGGCTTATATGATAATAAAACTTTGCTGTCTGTCAGTGTAGTTATTTAAGTTAAAGTAAACAAATTAAATGATATGACTTAGTGTTTTCTTTTAACAGTTGGTAATGCCAACGCTTAGTGTTATGCAAAGATCGTAAAATATGACTTTGAAATTTATCTTGTGTAATGAATTTATAGTCAATTTACTAAATGTGATTGTCATTAGCTGTTTTCTAGGAATTCATTGTAATATCTACTTGCAAGAAATTCTACGTAATTACACCGATTGGCCGAGTCTGATTTACTTATATAGGTACTTAAAACTTTTTTTACTAAGTACATAGTTCATCACCGTGTTTCGCGGCTAACCTTAAGGTACAATTGCTTTTGTAGGTATTCGCACGCTGTGAAGTAAATGGGCCAAAAAGAAAAACGATAGGTACACTATATCAGCGGTGCTTAAGAAATGCAATCAGCCGGCGTATTACGGATGGTTTTATCCACGTGATAAAATAACTGTCACTTTTTAACACCGCGGGATATAAAGTGACAGATACCGTTTTATCACGCTGTCACGTATCATATCACGACCATCATATCCGTACTGGAGTCGTCTAACGAGGCATCTCGCTCGCACATAAGTTGCCTGATGACACGATGAAAGATCTTATCAAAATAAAGTAAAAACCTATTAAAAAATATTGAATTGGCCTTCTGCACGATGCAGAAAGAGACAGCAATTCCATAGTGGTGTAAAATTGTTACATTACGGTAGTAATAGATCAGTACAGTCTGCATAAACTGCCGCAGTGCTCGCGGCCATTTTACCTGGCGCACATTAAATCAGGCGACCGACATTTACTGCTGACTGTACCTATTTATTGCGTTCCGATGTTTTATTGACATGTTACAATGTCGATGCCGGGATTATGGAGTTGATTACATGGTGTAGTTAATAAATAATTATGGCACAGAATAAATAATAATACTACTCTGTACTTCCTACAAAACCGAAGTTTGACAGCGGTTCAGGGTCGAATCATGCTGTCACTTTCTAATATATGGCACTATCCCTTTCGGTTATTTAGGGTTGTCAAAATTCAAGCCATTATCTTATCTGTGGTCGTGCACGCAAAGGGACGTCAAGTTGTGTCAACCCTAATAATTGCTCGGAGCAATGCTGAGCCGAACGGAGCCGAGTTTGCCCGAAGTCAGGAGTTTCGCACCCCTGATTATGGCCTAAATTATTACCGAGGGTCGAATAGGACCCAGAAATCACAGATGAAGGATTTTACGACTTAATTTTGGAATTCCTAATTTCCTACTACTACTACTCAAAAAAACCTGGGTAATTTACCTATCTATAAAATAAAACTAAAAATTAATACTAAATAAAATTAAAATCATCATCATCATCATCTCAGCCATAAGACGTCCACTGCTGAACATAGGCCTCCCCCTTGGACCTCCATACGTGCCGGTTGGAAGCGACCCGCATCCAGCGTCTTCCGGCGACCTTAACAAGATCGTCTGTCCATCTTGTGGGTGGACGTCCTACGCTGCGCTTGCTAGTCCGTGGTCTCCACTCGAGCACTTTTCGACCCCATCGGCCACCTTCTCTGCGTGCAATGTGGCCTGCCCATTGCCACTTCAGCTTGCTAATCCGGTGGGCTATGTCGGTGACTTTAGTTCGTCTACGGATCTCCTCATTTCTGATTCGATCACGTAGAGAAACTCCGAGCATAGCCCTCTCCATAGCTCGTTGAGCGACTTTGAGTTTTGAGATGAGGCCGATAGTGAAAGACCACGTTTCGGAGCCGTAAGTCATCACTGGTAACACACATTGATTAAAGACTTTCGTCTTGAGGCACTGAGGTATGTCGGACGAAAAGACATTACGTAGTTTCCCGAACGCTGCCCAACCGAGTTGGATTCGGCGGTTGACCTCTTTCTCGAAGTTGGACCTACCTAATTGGACTACTTGTCCTAAGTAGATGTACGAGTCAACAACTTCGAGTACCGAGTTCGCAACAGAGACTGGGATGGGCACAACATTGGCATTTGACATAAGTTTCGTCTTGTCCATGTTCATTTTCAAGCCCAGCCGTTGTGAAACTCGGTTGAGGTCATCGAGCATCATGCTGAGTTCCTCCATCGACTTTGCCATGACTACGATATCGTCGGCAAACCGAAGGTGAGTGATGTATTCGCCGTTGATGTTGATGCCAAGTCCTTCCCATTCCAGGAGCTTGAAGGCGTCTTCCATTACGGCAGTAAACAGTTTCGGAGAGATAACGTCTCCCTGCCTTACGCCTCTTCGCAATGGAATCGCCCTCGTGCTCTGCTCCTGTACTCGGACCGACATGGTGGCGTTACTATACAAACACTTCAACACTTCGATGTACCGATAGTCAATATGGCATCGCTGAAGAGACTCAAGCACCGCCCATGTTTCCACCGAATCGAAGGCTTTCTCATAGTCCACAAACGCTAAGCATAATGGCAAGTTATACTCTTCGGTCTTCTGTATAACTTGCCGCAGCGTATGGATGTGGTCTATGGTACTATAGCCTTTTCGGAAACCGGCTTGTTCGGGAGGCTGGAAGTCATCAAGTCTGTGTTCGAGACGGTTCGTGATGACCCTTGAAAACAGCTTATAGACATGGCTCAGAAGCGTGATGGGTCTGTAGTTCTTCAATAGGTTGTTATCACCTTTTTTGAAGAACAGCACCACCTCGCCTCTATTCTATGTTTCAGGCGTTATGCCCTCGGACAAGACGGAATTAAAGAGCTTCTGGAGGACTTTAAGTACCGGTGTTCCACCCGCTCTCAGAAGCTCTGAAAATTAAAATAGGTCTAAGAAATTTGGCCCCTTTGGCATGGTGCCGAGGATGCTGGCAGCATTTCCCCGCTGAATTGCGATGCTATATGTTTTGCGAGAAAGCTGCCATCTCTTCGGTCACCAGTCTACTCAAAGAATATCAAAAGGTCTTGATTCGTAAGACAATATAATATTTAAACAATAGGTAACTCCGTAATCTCAATATACACAATTACACACATCCGCAATTGCCATTCAAGTATTAAGAATGACTCACGTTAGACCGGGCCGGAGCTTCCGGTGCTTACTTTTTTTGCAATGACAGGCGATCACGTGATGCTTTCCATAGAAAACGATGCGCCGGATGCTCCAGCCCGGACACGGCCCGGTCTAACGTGAGTCATCCTTTAGGCCGAGGGCCGAGATACTAAAAACCTTATTTAAAACCCAAAACATTGTCCTTTCCGCGTACTTGGTACATAATGAAGGCGCGTTTTAAACTCGCATTAAAAGAGATTTGGACAGCGATTACGCGTAATAACGCGGTAATAAATATCGCGAGCCACTTCAGGTGCCCTCGCCTAGGTGCGGCCGTGGTCCAAGTTATGATGTTCAGGCGATAACCTCAAGGGGCATTCCACAAAAAGGTATACGTTGGGGACGTGACGCGTATGACAGCTACCTTAATAACCTGCGGAAACCTGTATTATATACCGCTGAATTTAAATCGAAGTTATCAATATCGAACGTTATCACGCCGAATATCGGCTTTTTAGCTTTCTCCCATGAGGCAAAATTGGGATGGTGACTGCTGCATGTCACTGTAAATTTCCTTGATAAAATGCTTGCTGTCTTTGCCGCATTGCTGTCTAGATCAGCCGGCCTAGCCAAGGTTACAATTGCTATCGCTTCGACAACGAAAAGCTTTATGTCTCTCTATCACTCTTCCATATTAGTGCGACATACAGTGACAGTTGCGTTTCGATCGCTATGGAGCGTAAGCGATTGGCATCTTGGCTACGCGGCCAGAACTTTCAGTCTATGTCACTCAATTTAATGCACCAGCATACCAGCAATGCTGCAGAAGTACAGTCAGCGTCATATAGTAGGTAGTATCCAAAGTATTCAAATACAAATCATACAAATTATATGGTGTATCGAAGTATTGGGCACATTGAGAAAATACTGGGTCATCTCTCAAAAATTCAACCCAGGTGTAACGATCCCTCAAAATGTAATCGGTTGTTAAGAAGAACATATGATATGAAAATTGTTAAAATCATTACCTTTGTACCTCTACGGTGGCAAACAAGCGTGCGGCCCGCCTGATGTTAAGTAGCACAGCCTAAATATGTGCGCTTGCACTTGCTCTTTTGCTTTTGCTGATCGCTATACTCTCATGACTTGATCCTACTAACCCCGCGACTCAAAACGATAATTTAACCCCTAATTAGCACTCGTTGTGTTCCGACAAAAATGACCTTTCATTTCGCGTTCTGTAAAATTTATTTTTTTATTTACAACCCCCTGTTTAATCTTAACGAGGCTCGAGCGCCGGTGCAAAATTCTCTGTTTCATTTTAAATGCTATGGATATAATTAGTTCTTCCATAAAAATGTTTAATTTTATAACTTTTATAAGAATAGCGTTATGCAACTTTGTCTAAATTATGATGCTATTCTATTTTTACCAACGCTACGCAGCAAAGACTGGATTAGGTTTTTGTATACCTACAGTTTTACATATTTGTAATTTCACGATCGTAAAGGTTGACGATAATTTAAATTAATCTTAAGTATAGTATTTTAATAATTTAGGCCGCCGCAGGAAACTTGGTCCTCATTCCTTCGGAGCAAGTGGAACCCGGTATAAAAACAGAAAAAGAATCAATTGGATTTCAAAATATTGTTGTAGATACGGCGTTTTAGGTGGTTTAGTATATTTGGTGACCCTGCGTACTGAACTGGTGATCGTTGAAAAAGGTTACGGCTAGAAATATTTTCATAATATCATTAGATTCGTCATTTAGTTGAGTGTGCTCAGAGCATAAAAAGGTCAACCACGGCGTTGCATGAACAAGAGATTTCCTTTGGCAGGATTGGTCCTTAGGACCCAAGGATGGATTTAAGAAGTGGAGCCACCCAGATTTTTGTTGCACGTCTGATGTTAATAATTGTTTAAGTTTAGGTTCTATGTCAAGTTTAGTATCATATTCAAGTAAATCAAAGATGTAGACATAGATATCATCTAAATCGGTTCAGCCGTTATTGATTCCCCATACAATCTTACACCTTCCTTTTCACTTTTAAAAGATTTTTTTAAATAAAAACTATCCTATGTTCTTCCCACACCCTTAAAGGATGATTTTTGAGATTTAAAGTAGGCTATGTTATTCCCTGGAACTCAAACTATCTCTGTACCAAATTTTAACTAAATTGGTTTAGCGGTTTAAGCGTGAAGAGAAATTAAAAAAAAAGTATTTTTTTCATATTTTATGTGTTTTTACTTCGGAATGGTGTCATTATGATATCAGAAATGAATTCGGCATCTCTGATTTATACGAAAACGATACCAAACTTGGCCTAGTAGCTTAAATGATATAGATATAAGTAAAGTTGAGAGCCCCAAAAAATTTACAACAGAAATCTCGGTGGCTCCACTTCTTAAATCTTAAATCCATCCTTGGGTCCTAAGGACGAATCCTGCCAAAGGAAATCTCTTGTTCATGCAACGCCGTATTTTAGGCCCAGCACCATCCGCTAATTGTATTTATGTGTATTTTATATTTATAATAAAAAGCGATTGTTTTTATTAAAAAAAAATTGTTGTTAAACCAACCAATGAATTTCTCACCGCACTAAACGGTAATGCACGAGTGTCATTCGTCAACTCTCTAATAATAAATCTGTCCGTCACACGCGCCCATAAACCAGTCGCAGGCCATTCATGGGACAAGCTTGGACAAGTCTGAAATATGACAATATTATTAGCATTTTTTTAACAATTAAGTATGGCATTGGTATTCATTTCCATCATCATCGTGAACTTGAGAGTTATTCCCTCTTGTCGGTGGAGTATCTTCTAGATTTCCTACCTTGCGCCAGCTTTTTGACTTTGTTAGCGCTGGTTGAAGTAACTTAGTTCTTATAATAACAAGAATATCAAAATCAAGTAAAACGTACAGACACAGATACTGGTAATATTGAACTCATATAAAAAATATTCATCTAGGGCCAAAATCCAGAGAGGAAAATATCGAGAAGATAGTATGGAAAAAATGACCACTAATCCCCCCTCCCCCCCAAATATCCTCTTAATAATAAAGTCAGAAAACAACATACCTATCAAAATAAGACAATAACGGCATGGGGAAATTGCCATAATAACATCAAACTTATACCTATTCTTTGGAACACTTGTACAATCAAAACATTTTCTTCAATCCAGCTTGTCCCAAAACCTGTCTTTCCTGTCATAAATTGCTCTATTTATGCATGCCCCAATCCTCAACCCCGGTTAAAGCATCGCGTCACTTTGCGTCACTTGCGTCACTTGTTCTACAGACCGACGTGCAATTAAGTTTATGCACCCCAGTGCAATTTTCGAGTTTGAGGGTTGAAGGTTGTGTTACGTGGGAAGAATTGGTGATGAGACTTTTGATTTCTGCAACAGAATGAAATACGTACCTATTTCTCGTTAGAATTAAATCTAAAAGCTAGAGTTGCGAGTTCGCGTTGAGAATCATAATTATGTACTTATATTTGACTTTCATTAAGTATAAAAGTCAAACAACAAGGGCTTATCCGCTGCGAATGAGCAAATGTTTACTTACATTCTATTTATCATTAATCAGTTGGAAATGATAGATAAACATTACTATCGGTTATAATATAACCGTTAGGTACATGTTACCGCTACAACGTATAGTATTTTCTTAAAATCGACAAAATTGTACAGAATTCGTGACCACGAATCGCTTCGATTCGACCATTTGCAGATTGCAGGCGGCCGCGGAACCCTGAAGACTAGGAATCGGAGTTCGTGCAATTAGCTGATTAAACCGCGGGTTCCGTCGGCTTTAAGCTTGTTTACTTAGGCTGCATGTAGATTTAGGTAATTGGGAATGGATAAATTTTTAAAAGCTTGCTTGCTTGAGTTTTGACATTGGAAATATCTTTTCGTTCGCTCCAGTATACGGTCCGATTTCACGAAAAAGTGCGATCCCCTTATATCTCGGAAAGTTGTGAAGATATGATATTAAAAAATAGGCTCAAAAGACGCATAATCACGAGAGCTGTAAGGTGCAAAAATAATTATTCGAGAAAGTCAAAAAAAAAAAGTTATGGTCGAAATAGTGAAAATAAAATTCAATTTTTTCCGAATTTTTGATTTTGGTGCTCGATAATTTGGAAACGAAGAATGATATCAAAAATTTGAGAAAAACGGCTCTGGACAATTTAGTCAGCTACAATTTGAGCCTAAAACAAAGACGATCGGGTTAAGGGTTTGCCCTGTAGCTTAACCTTAAAATAGTCAAAAAGTCAGAACGACATTTTTCACAGGACATTTATGACTTCATGTTTCGCAGAGTTCGTTATCGGTGTTTGTTGTGAATTATCGGGATTATGACGGCAGAATAACAGAGAGAGGGAGAGGGAGAGGGAGAGGGAGAGGGAGAGGGAGAGGGAGAGGGAGAGGGAGAGGGAGAGGGAGAGGGAGAGGGAGAGGGAGAGGGAGAGGGAGAGGGAGAGGGAGAGGGAGAGGGAGAGGGAGAGGGAGAGGGAGAGGGAGAGGGAGAGGGAGAGGGAGAGGGAGAGGGAGAGGGAGAGGGAGAGGGGGAGGGGGGTTTGGTGCAACATAGGCACACGCTGTTTTGGATACCCGATTCGTCATGATGAGCATTACCCAAGATAGCTGATGCTGAACCCTGGTAGTACCTATTGGAACTCAGGTTTGGTGCAACATAGACAAACGCTGTTATGGTCATCTCTCGTCGCGTCAAACTGCTGTCAAGAAAATTTCATATCTTGCAGCAAATGGGCCGCTGCCGATCACCACTTCTCGAGTTTACCGTGACTACGGATTTGCCGTGTAATAATTTTCTTGTACTTTGAACATTAATATATCCTGCTTATTAATCGAAAAATGAAATATGTACCTATACTTATGCGCCACGGCGACAATTATTCAAACTTGGATACGCGTGTGGAAATTTTGCAATTTGTTTGTTCACATGCGTTATGTCCAGGATACTTGTGTTAGTCTAAGAATAAAATAATTATCATTCAACGTTGTAGTTTTATTTTGTAACTTTTTCCTTATCCAGACTTTCTCGTCGCTCAGCGACAATATTTTTTCGAATTCCGTAGATTCATTTCCAATGTGCTCGATAGTCGTGTGAGGCACGAAATCTGTGAATTTTTTTTAATGATAGGAGTAGCCCAAGAATAAGTATACGTTCAGTCGGTACCGTCACAATTACAAATCCTTCGAAGTCTATAGAGCTTACTGTAGGACTAGGTCGACTTAAGGATGACTCACGTTAGACCGGGCCGTGTCCGGACCGGAGCTTCCGGCGTATAGTTTTCTATGGAAAGCGTCGCCCGTCATGTCATAGAAAAGTAAGCTCCGGAAGCTCCGGCCTGGACACGGCCCGGTCTAACGTGAGTCATCCTTTATGGGTCATTCTTCAAGCCGTAAATTTTCTGCGTCCGGAAGGAAAAAGTACCCGAGGCTTTAAAAAATCTGACTTTATAATTGTTTCATTATTTCCCTACGTATTCTCACTGTTATACCTAAACAAGATTATTTCGTTTAAAGTTATAAACAATTAGTTAAAAAAATTCAAAGGGCCGGAACCTTAGTACCCTGGCGCGTCCATCTCCCATTTTTTGAAAGTAGTTACTACCCCGAAAAACCCGGTTTTGGATCGAAAACAAGTATTGTATTTAGTTCAATTGTTAGTAGATTAGTTGTTTAGTGATATAGTGAAGCACTATGGTCGTAAATAATTTAAATAGAATTTTAAACTGTTTTGTGAAGTCGGTTTTTAGGGTTCCGTACCCAAAGGGTAAAACGGGACCCTATTACTAAGATTTCGCTGTCCGTCCGTCCGTCCGTCCGTCTGTCACCAGGCTGTATCTCACGAACCGTGATAGCTAGACAGTTGAAATTTTCACAGATGATGTATTTCTGTTGCCGCTATAACAACAAATACTAAAAACAGAATAAAATAAAGATTTAAATGGGGCTCCCATACAACAAACGTGATTTTTGACCAAAGTTAAGCAACGTCGGGAGTGGTCAGTACTTGGATGGGCGACCGTTTTTTTTTTTTGCTTTTTTTAGTTTTTTTTTTGCATTATGGTACGGAACCCTTTGTGCGCGAGTCCGACTCGCACTTGCCCGGTTTTTTTTTTTATCCAAACTGAGGGTCTACCGCGAACCACGATCGACGTGTTGCCTCTGTTGTTAATTCGTACGTAAGTGTGACAGGGAGGCAATACGTCAAACATTGTTCGCGGTAGACCCTCTGGACCTCAAAGAGTCACAAAGTCAGTCGTTGGTATTGTTCCCTCGTTCTATTAACAGCATCGTTTGCGTTCCGGCCACGGCGAGTGCGCGCTCGCCCGGGACTAAACTACAGTATTTGTTTTATATCAGTAAGTACGTGCACGTAAGTTACGTACGTTAAGATACGTTAAATATTACGCACCACTTTATATTGACGTAAAGTGCCATTCTATGGAACTTGCTAACTATGTAAACAAAAGTCACTAGTTAATTCATCATTCATTTTTCGTACCAAAATTAATGTATGTACTTCGCTGCTGCCCTTTTACAAAATTTCTAAATTTATTAACTCCTCTGGACGACTTGATAAAAACTAATTTGGAATCTATTTTGAACTTGCAGTTTAGCGAAGAGTCCTGGACCCAAGCATCCCTTCCCATTCGCCACGGTGGGTTAGGGATCCGCAAAATTTCAAGTGTGTCTACACCGGCGTTTTTATCTTCCGTTCATAGTTCAGCAACTCTCATAGGAAAAATCCTGAGGGCCTGTCCTCCAAACTATAAGATTACTGGCTTAACGGAGTCTAAAAACGCCTGGTCCATCGCCTGCCCGGGTAAGGATTTTCCCGAAAATCTAAATTCGCAAAGGGCTTGGGACGACATACAATGCAAAATTATTTATGACTGTCTTCTAAGCCGCAGCACAGGTTCTGCACGCGCCAGACTGCTAGCAGCCGGTTCCAGGGAGTCCGGCGCCTGGCTGCACGCCTTCCCGTCGGTGCATACCGGCACTTTCCTGGAGCCGCACACTCTGCGCGTTGCGGCCTGCCTGCGACTCGGCGTCCGGGTCTGTGCTCCACATAGGTGCCCCTGCGGCACTGACGTCGACGCCCTCGGACACCACGGGCTCTCCTGCCAAAGGAGCGCCGGCCGCTTCTCTAGACACGCCGCGCTTAACGATATTCTCCGCCGGTCTCTTGCCAGCGTCAACGTACCAGCTCTTCTCGAGCCTCCTGGCATTGTAAGAGATGATGGTAAGAGACCGGACGGAATGTCACTAGTTCCGTGGAAGATGGGGCGGGTGCTGGTGTGGGACGCCACCTGTGTGGACACCCTAGCCCCGTCTCATCTCCACGGCACTACTGCAAAAGCCGGCGCGGCGGCAGAGGCGGCCGAAAAATTAAAAAAGGCCAAATATAAGGGTCTCGGCCCCGAATACGATTTCGTACCTTTCGGTGTCGAGACCCTTGGCCCGTGGGGTCCGAACGCGTCTACGCTATTTAAGGATTTATCCAAAAGGATAGCAGACGCCACTGGTGATCGTAGAGCTGGCAGCTTCCTCGCACAAAGAATAAGTATTGCGATACAGCGGGGAAATGCTGCCAGCATCTACGGCACCATTCCGCAGGATAGTTTGTAATTATTTATTTTTAGATTAGTTTTATTTATTTTTAGATTTAGTTTTTAAGTTTTTAGGTTAGTTATTTTATTATGTTTTACTTATGGTATTATTTTGTTTCTAGGTATTAAGTTTGTAGGTATGCACTAATATTAAATAAAAGTCATAATTCATCATTCAGAGACAATTTCAATATGGCGGTTTGTTTACATAGTTAGCAAGTTCCATAGAATGACACTAAAAGGCGCGCAATCACCACGATGATCGTCAACGTCGTATCAATGATGTCGTATGTGATGATAACAGATGTTATAATTATAACTAACATTTATAGACGGGTCTATCACGAATTTATTTTATTACCTTTATTTACCGACGTTTCGACACAGGTTTCACTGCTCGTGGTCGCGGGTAACCCGTAAAAAAAAAGAAAAAAAATATGACGGAGAGACACCATGGGTGTTGTACACAGGATGGCGGGTGGGCGTAGTATCTCAATGTATTACTTCACAGCTAATTCAGTATGCTATCTGTTATGTATGTGTGCGTGAGCGCACCACCCCGCTTCCATTACTACGTACGTACATGTGCAATAAAGCAGTGTGTCTATAGCCATCGGTTGTTTCACTCGTGCCCTTCCCAAATACAACATTGGCGGCGATCTACCTACGCGAAAATAAAAATGTCTACCAGTGCGCATTTCGGAATTTTGTCTACTTTTGATCACCATTCGCAGACATGGAAAACGTTTAAATCACGCTTATTGCAATGGTTTGTGGCAAATAAAATAAATGCGACGTCAGACGCGGGAGGCGAACAAAGGCGAGCGATATTACTTAGCACACTCATTGACGGTACTTACAAACTCGCAGCGGACTTAGCGTTGCCCAAGAAGATTGAAGAAGTGCCGTACGAAGATGTATTAAAATTGTTGGAAAACCACTTTGTTCCAAAGGTGTTTGGGTTTAGTGAACGGTACAAATTCTATTCGGCCGTTCAACAAAACGGAGAGACGCATACCCAATGGGCGGCAAGGCTACGTGGTTTGTCAGCGGATTGCGACTTCACAAACGTAGAGGAAGTTCTTCGCGACAGATTTATGATGGGCATGCTGCCGGGACGGGAGCGGGACAAGGTTTTCACGCAGGACCTCAAGGAGCTGACGCTTACCAAGGCGGTGGAGTTGGCTAACGCGGTGCGCTGCGCGCGGGAGGTGTCGGCGGGTGCGGGACAAACGGCCTCGACGAGCGACCAGCTGTTCAAGATCACCAGCGAGACCAAGGATTCGGCCCGTGAAAAATGTGCGGTGTGCGGTTATTCAAACCATAAGACGGCCGAATGTCGTTTTTTCTAATTATCGATGCAAGAAATGCCGCGGTAAAGGCCATTTAAAAAAAATGTGCAAATCAGTAAAGTGCATTATGGCGAATGACGTGAGCGAGGGAGACGACGGTAAGTTGTTTAATATTCGTTCCATAAAGGGGGAACCCATGTTAGAATGGGTGACCGTACAAGGCGTGCCGTTACAGTTTGAAATTGATAGCGGGGCAGCGGTCACGGCGATGTCGCCGCGGCTATTCAACAAGCATTTCTCTAAAGTGACGGTTTGCGCGCCTAAGAAAAATCTGGCGTCATATAACGGCGGTAACCTGGCCTCCATAGGTATGGCGCCAATGTCCATAGAATACGCGGGACGCACACAGCTGATTGATGTTTACATTATTCGCAATGGTGGCCCGCCGATTTTAGGTCGAGATTTCATTTCAGCATTTAACTTAGAAATGACAACACCAGTTAATTACTGTACGCAAAAACGGGATAAACTGGAAATATTGCAAAGTAATTATCCGGCAGTGTTTTCAGATGATTTAGGCCTATTTAATAAGTACAAAGTCGGGTTGCAGCTTAAACCAGACGCGAAACCGGTTTTTTTCAAGGCGCGACCGTTAGCATTTGCTCTAAAGGGAAAAGTAGACAAAGAAATAGACCGCTTAGTAAGTCTAGGTGTATTAAAGCCTGTTGAGTATTCGGAATACGCATCTCCAATAGTTCCGGTGTTAAAAAATAATGGCACCATGCGTATTTGTGCAGATTACTCGGTCAGCATTAATAAGCAGCTGTGTGTGGAACAATATCCGTTACCCACAATTAAAGAGCTGTTCACTAAATTACACGGAGGACAAACGTTCTCAAAGCTAGATTTATCTTCCGCGTACACTCAGCTTGAGTTAAAGCCGGAGTCCCAGCATCTTACCTGCATAAATACGCATCGTGGTTTATTTTTCTACACACGCTTAGTTTTTGGGTTGGCTAGTGCCCCGGCTATATTTCAGCGCGCGATTGATAATTTGCTTAGTGGTATGGAAGGAGTACTGTGTTTACTGGACGATATATTAATAACCGGTAAAGACGACACGGAACATTTGCAAAGATTAAACGCAGTTTTAAAAAGATTGGAAAACGCAGGGTTAACTTTGCAAAAAGAAAAATGCGTATTTTTTCAGGAGCAAGTGCAATACTTAGGTTATATAATAGATAAAAACGGGCTTCACAAATCACCCGACAAGGTGAAAGCAATCCTGGAAGCGCCTGTACCGACCAATGTAAATAAATTACAATCATTTTTAGGTTTAGTAAATTACTACCGTAATTTTGTGCAAGGGGCATCCATGATACTTTCACCGTTGTATGATTTGTTGAAGAAAGGGGTTAAGTGGTGTTGGAGAGAGGAGCATGACCAAGCATTTGAAAAAATAAAAAAAAGCCTGGCCTCGGAACAAGTTTTAGCCCATTTTGACCCAAATGCTAATCTAGTTTTGACCGTTGACGCATCACCTCACGGCCTTGGTGCCATTTTGAGTCAAATACAGCCAGATAACAGTGAAAGGCCTATTTCATTCGCTTCGCGTACGCTTAACGCGGCAGAAAAAAATTATTCGCAACTTCAAAAAGAAGCCACGGCAATCGTGTTCGCAGTTAAACGCTACCATCAGTATTTATTTGGGAGGTCGGTGCCCTTTACTTTACGTACCGATCATAAACCTCTAATCTCCATTTTCGGGCCGTATAAGGGCATTCCCGAAGTTACGGCTAATCGGTTGCAAAGGTATGCAATTTTTTTAAGCGCATATAATTATAAAATTGAGTATATCCGGAGTGCCATGAATAGTGCAGATTATCTGTCTCGAGCTTGTTTACCTGACAACGGCGATAACAGCGAAGGGCCACAGCGGGGGCGCGCGCGCGGGGAGGGACTAGACCCGTTCATAGCAGATGATCGTGCGTCATACATCAATTTTGTTATCGAAGGATGCTTACCGTTAACTACAGACGAGTTGCGTAATCAAACAAAGGCTGACCCAGATTTAAGTAAGGTGATAGGTTACGTTTGTAAAGGCTGGCCTAAGAAAATTAACGACGATAAGTTAAAACCCTACTTCCAATGTAGATTGCAGTTATCATATGAAAACGGCTGTTTGATGAGAGGCCATAAGGTAGTAATTCCTGCGACTTTGCAGTCACGCGCGTTATCAGAGTTACATAATTCTCACTTAGGAATAGTAAAAACCAAAGCGGAGGCTCGGTCCAAATTTTGGTTTCCTAAGATCGACGAAAAGATTGAACAAATGATAGGTTCTTGTGAAACTTGTATTAAGTTGAGGCCGGCACCCAGTCGTGCACCTTTAGCTCCTTGGAAATTCCCTACGGATCCTTTTACGAGGATCCATTTAGATTTTTTGGGGCCAATTAATGGCAACACCTACCTAGTGATCGTAGATGCTCATAGTAAATGGGTTGAGGTCTATAATATGAAAAACGGCACTAACACGTCGGCGGTGTGCGAAAAGTTGTACGAGTTCATGGCTAGGTTCGGGTTACCGCAAGTGATAGGTAGTGACAACGGGTGCGCATTTACGTCACAAGAGTTTAAGGATTTTTGTTTGTTGAACGGCATAACACCGGTGACGTCACCGGCGTACCACCCGGCTAGCAATGGGCAGGCAGAGAGCTCCGTGAAAATAGTCAAAAAGGGAATTAAATCCTGTTTAATAAATAGTCGAAATATTAAAGATTGTAATAATAAGTTACAAAAATTTCTTTTTGACTACAGGAATTCAATACATTCCACGACGGGGCACTCGCCTGCTCAATTAGTTTTCGGCCGCAAACTTCGGACACGCCTAGATTTACTTAACCCTTCGACTGCGTCCACCTCGCACACGTCATTGGATAATTATGTAAAAAATCAACAGTGTTTACAGAGTAAGGCGTATAGTGGTAAAAATAAACAAGAATTTAATATAGGCGATAAAGTTTTATATAAAAAAAACTTTAATACTAATAAGTTTACATGGTGTACGGGTATAATTTTGGAAAAGTTGGGAAAAGTGGTATATTTAGTAAAAGATTGTGAGCATTTAGATAAGCATAAAAAACATAAAGATCAATTAATGTTATACAAGGGAAAAGAGGACGGTTCGTTTCTAGATGACATCTCTCTGGAAGATTTATTCTCATCAGAACAAAACATTTCCTCGACGGGTACTACTACCGGCAGCGAAGTGCAAAATAGTGAGGGAGAAGGCGGTCAAATAGCCGATCGAAGCCCAGAAGGCGCCGAATTAACAGATCCTATGCCGCCGCCCGACGACGACCCACAGGAACGGTTCGAGGACGCCGAGTCGGACGACACCCCAGTAGAAGGGCCAGATGATCCAAGTGTACTCAACCCGGCTACCACTGTCGGCCAGGACAGAGTCAAACGAAACCGTCCCAAAGTTAATTATAAACCCTATTTTAAGTAATCTTTGTATTTAGTCTAGTTGTAAACTATGGGGAGGATTGTTATGTATGTGTGCGTGAGCGCACCACCCCGCTTCCATTACTACGTACGTACATGTGCAATAAAGCAGTGTGTCTATAGCCATCGGTTGTTTCACTCGTGCCCTTCCCAAATACAACACTATCAGTGCATGAAATAAACTTTCGGACTCGTTAACCATACTAGTGCCTACTAAAATATCTAGTCGCTATTGGGATGTACTTGGATTGCACTCAAATAAAAGGATCGCATAAAATCGTTCAAGTCTTTATTCAAATCAAGCTAGGCCGGCTCCAACCGTACACCCGAGAAGATTTAATTCCTTCTCAATTGGAGAAGGGTATCCCAATATGGGATCGGCAACAAACTCGGCGGGACACATCTTTTCAAAACAACACTACTTCTCTTTATTTTACAAAGGTAAGCTTCTAATCACACGTAAGAAATCAAAATAACACTTGGAATAAAACACTTAGCTGAATGGTTAAAAAACGTTGGATTCTATAAGCTTTCAGAATAATCCATCAGGTATAAGCCTTTGGGAACGTGGCGAATTAGGCACGAAGTTGCCTAACGTCCGATCTCTAGCGCGGCTTGATCACTTCTGCTCGAGGAGCCTCACCGCTCCCGCCTTTTAAGTCAAGTAGGCAAACCTGCTCGACCGGTCTACCAACATAACGACAAAAATGCCAACTCGTACCTAACTTCACCCAAGTTACACTACTTGACGTTCCAAAGCCTTCTACCTGTCATCTTAGTTCAACAATACGCCAATAGAGGGCGTTACGAGTACTCTTTACGCAACTTCATGAATTTCGTTACAACTAAGTAATACGTAGCCAAACATTGCTAATCGACTTTATACGGCGTCTTTAACTATGAACTGTAACACTGCAATACGTCCTCCTGGAGTCACGCTCCGACAAATATAATAAATAAATTCGCGATAGACCCGTCTATAAATGTGACTTAATATGTGTTTAAAAAGCAAAAGTTTAAACAGATGTTAAATCAGAATCAAACTCCAGGAATCAGAGGATCTACCGTGAAAACCGAAATTCGCAAATTGCGGGGATTTTTCTCTTTTACTCCAATGAAGGCTCAATTAGAGTGAAAGAGAAAGATGCCCGCAATTTGCGAAATTCGATTTTCGCGGTTATAGCCCAGGCAACAATTTACAACAATTCGTGAAAATGCTTATTTATTCTAGCCTGTGTACTGTGGCACGTATCTCATCCGGCCAACTTTTGTCAGGCGAGCGTGCGGCAAATGCCTGATTTTATGTAAATTAATATTTTTGTCTTATGTCACTTTGCTCGCGCAATTAGCATAGGACGAATGGAGGCGGAATTGTAAGCAGAAATCAATGTGCCGTACTGTTGAAGGTACATTTTGTATTCAGAATTTGTGAGGACAGCCGATTCAGATCAGAGAAAAACACTTTTGAAAATTAAGTTTCGCCAAATATCGTCAGGTGAAAACCGAAGCAAACTAATTATTAGAAAACATACAAAAATCAACCTTATTAATTTGTTTACTATATATGTTTCACTATACAGGGTGGAAAAATAAGTCAGGCCCTGGAGAGAAACTACCTTAAATCCTTAAGTTGGCTCATTTTACTTAAAGGAGACATTCCTTTATTTTTAAAAAGAAATAAAACTGCATTCAAAGATATTTCTTTTTTTCTTCAATTCTTGAGTACTAAATATTCGACTTTATGGATATTTTGTACGACAGACGAGTGTAAGACCTAATGTTTCTTGGAGATATGTTATCATTAACATTAACTGTATCGACTAGTAGAAAAAAATAGCAAGTGTTTATTTTTTGCAAGTTTTACTCGGTTCGATTCCCGGTCGAAACAAGCGAATTTAAAAAATCTTTGAATGCAGTTTTGTTTCTTTTTAAAAATAAAGGAATGTCTCCTTTAAGTAAAATGAGCCAACTTAAGGATTTAAGGTAGTTTCCCTCCAGGGCCCGCCATGTTTCCACACTGTATACTTATATAGCTATTAACTTGTGGTAGTAAGTAGGAAGTTCTAGTGAGTTTTGGTTGTCACTTAACCTAACACCTAATAATATAGCCTTTTATTCAGATCCACTTAACCTAATAACATTAAAATGATTCAAACAAAAGATAATATAAACATAAAAACTTATTCTAGTATTTGCTTCTTGCTTATTCTTTGTAGATCTGTTTGCCAATCGGCAAAGGCCTCCTCCAACCTTTTCCATTCCGATCTATCTTGAGCCACTCTGTTCCATGTTACTCCTGCCACTTTTCTAATATCATCGTCCCACCTTTTCCGTGGTCTACATCTCTTCCTTTTGCTTTTCCTGGGGTACCATCCTGTCACTTTCTTACTCCATTTATCATTACCTCTAATCATGTGCCCTGCCCATTTCCATTTAGCTAACCTAACCTAACACCTAACAATATGTAAAAATATAGCAAGGATATATTCACGTTCTTTTGGTTTTATAATTTATTTAAAGCGGTTTGTATAAAAAGACCTGTCAATATTGTGTAACAATTTTCTATACGTAATGCTAAAAAAAAAAAAACGGAGTACAGATATGACTAAAAATGACGCGAACAATTTTCAATGTTACAAATACCAACAAAATGATGTTACAAATACTACAAGTTTTCTATTAAGAAAGTCATAATTTCATGTCCGCGCTACCCCGAAACGCGATCACTTTCACTTAAAGATCATCTCTCTCCGTCGCACCCATAGTCCACTCCGTACATTTGCTTCAGGAATATTCGCCGTCTCTCTCGCACTTGTACCGGTCAGCAAATGAAGCGATCGCGTGATGCGGCTCCATTCCTCAATATCTGCCTTTATATACAGGATGATCTGTATGAGGTAATATTTTTCTTATTTAGTATATACTTTGTAAGTATTTAAGCAGTAAAAAATGGCTTGGTGGAAAAAACGGTTTGGATTATTTAAGAAAACAAACAAATACACAGATCTTTTGAAGACTTAGGTATGATTTGCCAGCTTGTTTTTAAATCCCAAATTCTAAAATGAATTCTTAAGTCCATCGATCTGTTATTTTAGTAAAAATGGGTACAAAATCAGGATGATTGTCTAGTAAATTGGCGAATCGAACTAGAGTCACAGATTATTAATATGTAGCTAGCTACAGATGGGACGTTGTCCTTGTGTTAGTTCCCCTTACTACAGTTGTGGCGCTGTAAACTTTTATAATCTGTGGCACTTAATTGACAGTCTAGACTAGGGATTTCAAGAATGGAACTTGTCGATATCGATATTCTTTAGTGTTGACTACGATAAAAAATACGATGAATTTCATGAGAGGAGGGTCTTTAAAAAATACTTTCAAAAAAGAGAATAAAAATAAAACTAGAGAAGGAATGTGTTTAAACAAATAAATAAATAAATAAATAAATATTAGGGGACATCTTACACAGATCAAACCTAGCCCCAAACTAAGCAAAGCTTGTACTATGGGTACTAGGCGACGATATACATACTTGTATAGATAAATACATACTTATATACATAGAAAACAACCATGACTCAGGAACAAATATTAGTGTTCATCACACAAATAAATGCCCTTACTGGGATTCGAACCCAGGACCATCGGCTTAGCAGACAGGGTCACTATCCACTAGACCATAAACAATATTTATTTTTAACTTGGCTAAACTGAGTTTCGTCGAAATGTTTCTGACAACACGTTCAGTCATTAGCTGACCCTTTGACAGGCCAAGTAAATGTGGATTAACTGGAACCAGAAACGACATCCACAAATTTCGCAAATGGTCGTTCATGGGCATGCAAAATAGTCTATGTGTGGCACTTGTTGATTCACAACCGAGAACACAACACTTTAACGGTGCTATATTCGGCAGCCGCAAGGAACTCAACCCAACCAAGACGGGAGGAGGACAATTGTATTGCAAATCAGAGGAAGGTGGCTTTTCAGGGTACTCAACTCAACCAAGACGGGAGGAGGACACAAGATTACCGGTGTTCGACTCAAAGTTTACAAAACAACTGAAACTTTGAGTCGAACACCGGTAATCCTACAGGGTGCGATACTAGCGCTAATACTATAGTGATGGAACTAAAGTTGTCAGACCCCTGACTAGAGCCGGACAACGCTAAGTGTTCATGCCAAGTGCTACGTCGAGTATGGAGCTTATGTCATAATATATGCATTCTTATGTTAAGTTTGTGTCATTTGCATGGTCAGAGTGTATCATTTTACTAGCTGTGTTATAATATCGTAGTTTAGTTCATTTTAGACGCCATGATTCATTTCATTTGGTCCACGAGAAAACATATGTGTGGCGAAAGTTTAATTATGATCGCATTGCATTAAAGCTCGCCCTGTATAATGTGCGCGGCGCGCTGACGTGCGACGGTTAAAAACGAATTACTCCGGAGCACCCTGTAGCTCTGCCATTTGTCATGCCCGTGTGCACGCCCCTTCACATAGGCCAGGAGATAGTTTTATGTAAGTATGAATATTCGTATATATAAACAGGAGAATCTGTATATGTTTTTGTTGTTCTTGGGACTTTTTGCCAAAGCTCAACAGAGCTTGGAAAAACTATAACTAAATTGAGACGCCTTGTCTGTAATTTTCTGTACAAAACAGTCTACCGATTTTTGCAGGGGAGGGGCACGTCAAAAATGTATACGTAACGTAAAAATAGCCATGTCAGATAAACGTCCGTCCATACAATGTGTATGACCATTGGTCATAGAGTTTCGACAGAGGGGAAGGCCTGTTAATGGCTACTCCGTTTGGTTATCCTTCAAGATTTCACGAAAGCAACTGCCATCAGACCCAGAGGGAAAACTATACCTTATAGGGATTAGTCCGGTCCGGAATTTCACTCCATTTCGCATACACCAGCGTGAGCGACCTTCAAGGTCGTGTCAAAATGAGATCTAAAGGATGACTCACGTTAGACCGGGCCTCAACTTTCGGGATGATCAACTCTGGTCAACGTGGGATTCGAACCCGCATCTTTGGATTGCCAAACACACAATAAAATCAACACACAACAACAACAACACACAACAACAACAACAACACACAATAACACACACAATGTAACAACAACATGTTGATAATCTGAATCGGGCTCCTTGCCTAGTCTAGGTGCGGGCAGTTTCTCAGTTCTTTCTAACAAAATAAAAGTTATCAGACCTGCGTAATCCATTTTTAATTGCCATTTTCCTTTCATAATAACTAGGTAAAAGTTTCTGCATTTTATTTAAACAGGAATTAATGTAGTGGGTGAAACTTCGAACAAATGTGGCAATGGTATTTAGCGGTACTTTCAAACCACAGGTGTCGGGTTCCAATCCCGACTCGGAGACGTGGTCTCGGAGAAGACTGGCCACGGGGACAACGCCGTCCTCGAAACGTCGGAGGTAAATCTTAAAACTTAAATACGCGATTAAGTCCCGTTTTACAATTTAATAATGTTTGAACAATCAGCGTTCGTATCGCTAAGGAGCGATCTCTTCCGGACAACATTTAATACCACAGCGAGAAGTACAACCAGTATTGCAATGGAATCGATCTCAAAAAATTTAGCCTTGGAGGCCAATTCAAACTTGGCATCAAAATTATATCTAAATGATGTCGCTTTCGCTTGTACTTGTCCGTACACGTATAGGTGCGAGCGAGACGCACGGGCGACTGACATCATTTACATTTTGATGGCTTTACAGACAGACCTGACGGACACATATCTACGTATATCGCAAGCAAACAGAGGGTCTACCGCGAAAACCTAAATTCGCAAATTGCGGGGATTTTTCTCTTTTACTCCAATGAAGACGTAATTAGAGTGACAGAGAAAGATGCCCGCAATTTAGGAACTTCGATTTCTTCTTCTTCGACTTCGCGGTTATAGCCCAGGGTCACTTACTGTATAGTTACTGTATTAAAAGTGAGTCCAAACTAGGGTTACCAGATACAAATGTAGAATTTCCTGACAAAATTCCTGATTTCGGAATACTTTTCCTGACATTCATATTATTATTTTTGACGACGACGACGACTGGGGGGGGGGGGGGGGGGGTCTAGCCGTTAGCGATGGCCTTTTGCTGAGTTAGTAGTTAAGTTTATAGTCCGATTAAACATTTTACCTACATTATTTTTAATCACAGAGGCAGAGGATACTTCTTATTATATTGTTATCTTTGCAAATGTGAATATTAGATATGATTTCGATTTCTAAAACATCTATGTATGTAAGCTTGAGTAAAGATTTGTTAATTAATAATTACGAAGTTATTGATAAGTTGAGTGGATCTCATTTAGTATTGTTTTTTTTACAATGTTTTTGGATTAATTTAAGTAAATAAAAAGGTACTTTCTAAAAAAAGTCTAAGAATTCAAAAAAATCCTGACATTTTCGTGTTCCGTCCCCATTCCTGACAAAAGGCCAAAATTCCTGACATGTCAGGAAAATTCCTGTCATCTGGCAACCCTAGTCCAAACCAAATATTCGGCGATGATCTCAATCCGCGTTGGCGGGCGGCCAGACGCCAACGAACGTTGAAATCCTTCCAGCACGCGACTAATGCCACAGCGTTGAGAACATACAGCATTGCAATGTCATATCGATAAGCTTGAAAATTATAGTTTTCATCTCCATACATTTGATTATGAATGGTGGTCGGCGTCAGCGTCGAGCGTGCACGGGTTAGAGCACTTTCGCATTGCCCTACATTGATCCTACATTGCGTAATCAGACCGCGGGGGCGCCATCTATAGCGGTCACGCACACTACAACAAACAAAAATATTATCGATCTGAGAGGTGCTCCAACATGGCGGAAATTATCGGAAGCGCCTTTCTGATATCGGATGTCGGAAGGCCTATGTGAAAAACAGTTGCAGGAGAGTGCCATATGGCATGAAGTCCGTCTTTTTGCGTTACCTATCGTTTTTAGTAATAATAAAAAATAAATACAGAAAAAAACCGGACAAGTGCGAGTCGGACTCGCCCACTGAGGGTTCCGTACTTAAAAATAAAAACTATTTATTCACGGAACAGCATATTTTACATCATAGGTACAACCTCCGCCAAACTGTATAACAGTTTGTTGGTTTGTAACTTTTTAGTATTTGTTGTTATAGCGGCAACAGAAATACATCATCTGTGACAATTTCAACTGTTAGCTATCACGGTTCGTGAGATACAGCCTGGTGACAGACGGACGGACGGACAGCGGAGTCTTAGTAATAGGATCCCGTTTTACCCTTTGGGTACGGAACCCTAAAAAACATATGCCTAATATTTTACTCCCACCCACAGAAATAAGAATAACTTCCAGCCGATATCGGATCGGGCAATGTGAAAACGCTCTTAAAGATTAGTGGGGCAGAAAAATATAGTAAGTTTTCGTCTTCTTCTTCTTCTCTGTCGTATCGCTCTTCACAGAGCGGTCGTGGTCACGTTGAGGCGTCCACATCTGTAGTAGAGGCAGACACAGGTCTTCGCACGATCTCCCGCCATCTCTCCCTGTTGGCAGACTGTCAGATACGCGGTAGGTAGTTTTACGCCACTGTTTTATCTGCTTTATCCCACAGACAATTCACAGCCACTTTTCGCCGCTAAAAAACAAAAATGCACCTATAACAGAACTAATAAAGTCCATAATGCAGCAGCGGCGCACGCGGAATGGAATCGAGTTAATCGTATCGCCGTAAATCGATTATGTATCTTGTATCGATTGCAACGTGATAGTACCTCGGTAGTGAGGATGGCGGCACTTAGTGCTGTGTCGCAGTAAGTAAAGTTTATTTCTGGGATTCGAATTGCATTCGGTGATATCTTTTCTTTTACATTTCTAAATAATCAATTTATAAACCTACCTACCTAAATAGTTGCTGAGAACCAAAGGGTTAAATCATAGAAGGTACTGGTCTGAGTCAAATTGATCAGCTACTTTTATCCTCTTTCCGCCCAGAGGCCTATAAAAGGTCTTCCGTTCCATTCTAATTTGAATCGTTATTCTGACTTGTAAAATGTATTCTGTATTCTGTATATCGTTATCGTATCTTAGTAATGTCTAAAATATGTCTAAAATATGTCTAATAGATGTCTATTTCAAAATCCGAATCAAGTCCCTAGAGAACGTGAAGCATCTTCGTTTCACCTTGTTTATATCCTAGATGGTAAATAAAACTAATTAAATGTGGTGTTAGCCACGTAAGCTGAGGGCCTACCGCGAACCATGTTAGACTTGTTGCCTCTCTGTCGCACTTGTAAATTCGTACGTTAGTGGGACAGGGAGGCAACACGTCGAACGTGGATCGCGGTAGGCTCGCATGCGGCCTCCGACACTGGAGGGCTTGGTCAGTTTTTCTTTAGGGCCACTTGCAACATCCACTAACCCGGTGTTAACCGGTTAAACCTGGAGTTACCATGGTTACCAGTACAATTTGCCGGGTTAATGGTTTCACCGGTTAATCCCGGGTTAGTGGGATGGTGCAAGTGGTATTACATACACATGATGCTGACATGTATTTTAATCCTAATTTATTTGTATTTAAATTTAAAAATATACATGTATTTTTTTAAGTTTAATTTTAATGTGACATTGTTATTTTATTCCGATTCAGATTTAGATTATTTTTGTCTGAAATAAACCTTTTGATTGATTACATTTATTTCCTTTATAATTTGTATACCTAGGAGTGGGAATACTTAAAAACACAAATCAAAATATTTAATAAAATAAATTGATTTGTTCTCTAAGTTAAATGAAACCTGTAAAAATAGGGTAGGTGGAATTTAATATCGGTGTGACGTCACGGCACACGTCACGTCACTCACGATTCGTCGCGGGTGTCGCAGATTGTGATAATACCGAGGGGGATCGGTGTTTGATGCGTTTAGGCATGTTGCATAAACTTATAGGGATAACCCAAAAAGGGGTAGGAAAATAGGAGGAGCACGGGAAATGTTAATTTACTTGTAAAATATCTGAACAGAAAAACCAGGGGTCGTAGCCGGTATTTACAATTTTTGAAATATAATTCTTAAATAGTTAACATTTTTCTATTTTTATTTTTATATCGGTATTTATTAGCCTCAATCTATTAAAATTCATGATATACATGGTTTAATGAGGCCCAGTAGCTATAGGGTGTCCGCTACCTGGCGCGGTTGAACGACGCGGGTGAGCGGGTTAACGAAAAATAGTATGAGCAACGCTAACTGGCCCCGTAGACAACATGCCAATCGCTAACGCTACGTAGCCAACGAAACGCACCTGTTACTGTCACACTAATATGGAAGAGTGATAGAGAGACAAAGGGATTCGATGGCGAAGCGCAAGCGATCGTCACCTTGGCTAGGCCGCCCGCGGAGGCGTTTTTACATACAATGTTACACGCGTTTTTACATAAAAATTATTTTACATACAATGGCACCCGCGTGTGCCTACAAAGTTTCAGATTCAAAAGCATTTTCTGTAGTTGCATAATCAAAAGATACATGGTGTAGATTTGTCTATTCCCAATACACAGAGCCACTCAATCCACAATAACACAATTCCATAAAAACTGTGTCATATTCCCCCATTTTTGTAATGAAAACACAAATTCGAATGCCCCACTTCCAGCCATCACTTACCGGTGAAATCTAGCTATTTAACCAAGTAAAATAGTACTCGAATTATAGAAAAATCGTCTTTATGTTGAAGACAAAAGGTTCAAGTAAACCGCAAGAAACGTTACCGCCAAGGGCGAGGCATCATGATAAATTACACCAATATTTCACTTGACACACCATCATAACAATAGTATAACGTAAACATTCATAGATAAAAAAATCTTCCATGCTTTATTTGGTTGATTTGTTACACATGAAAGAAAATAGGCCGGTTTTTCTTTAGTCTGTGACATTTGAAGCGTGAAAAATAGAACATTGGAATGATGAATAAGCTAAGTATGAATTGAACTCTATAGTATTAGAATTAGGGTCTAATTCAGTAATGTCCGCAGTTCAGGAGACAAAATTGATGATATGCTAGATAGCCGTTTTAGATTAGTTACGATTCGAGTTGTGGTATCATAGTGGTGTATTAATTACTTTTCAGTTTTTGTATTCGTTTGACATTTTTTAGAGCTCCGTACCCAAGAGTAAAAACGGGACCCTATTACTAAGACTCCGCTGTCCGTCTGGCTGTCACCAGGCTGTATCTCATGAACCGTGATAGCTAGGCAGTTGAAATTTTCACAGATGATGTATTTCTGTTGCCGCTATAACAACAAATACTAATAAAAACAGAATATAATACATATTTATTGAGTGAGTGATTTCCTGGGTGAGGAAAGAGAAGAGTCGTGGAATGTATGGGGATACATTCCACGACTTTAGCATGTTGGCTACGCGGCCTGTTAATCATAAGACGATCAATCAGTACTGTAGTCAGTAAATTCAAAACGATGAGCCAAAGCTAATCGAACCATTTGTCTCCGTGATCGATCTGCCCACATTTTCTTATTCGCGTTTTTGTTGCTTTGATTAAAGATTATAATATATATATAAAGCCTGAGCAGATGATCGCGCGCCATATTGTGGATTTTCATTAGAACTTTTTTCATACTAAACTGAACTGTCACCAGGTACATGAGAATAACAGCGCCCTTGTCAATAATGGTTGGGCTTTTGGGCCCGAACGGATGACTTCTATGCAATCATGCGCAAAAAAATTGCATCCATCTTGAATCGGGTAAGAAATAGCCACAACAGCATTCTGAAATTGATTGCAGACAGATTCGACTGTCCAATTCAAAATTACTGGGTTGGGCAAGTCAAATCAGTATGGCAATATGTTAAGTAGAATGATTTGTGTTTTTATTTTATATTTTTTATGTATTTTAATTGATTTAGATTTTAATTGTTTTATTATTTTTAATGTAATTTAATTTTAATTTAATTTATTGATTTTACAATTTATGTACTCAACTAACATATTTTAAGCACCGTGTATACTAACAGAATATGGGTCGACAGACCTGAAATAAAGATTTTCAATTTCAATTTCAATTTAACATCAATGTCGTCGACGTTGTTTTTTCTTCTAGTACCTACTAGTTTTAGACGAAAAATATTTTTTGATATAAGCGGTAGGCCTTAAGAAGCGCTGGCTGGACGTCGTGATGGCGGACATGGAAGAGAACAATCTCGCACCTGAGGATGCCGAAGATCGGGCAAATAGGAGAAGATTGAGCAGGAAAGCGGAACCTGGCGCTAGGTCGGGAAAACGCTAGGTTAGAGATAAGCATCAAACTCAATGAGGTTGTGTCCAGGCATTTCTAGGACCAGCTTCGATGTTTCTCATGAATCAGCACACCAGTATTTTCATAGCAAATTTCAGAAGAAAAGTAAGTACCTACATATATAAATATAACATACCTACCAAGGGCAGTAAAGTAAGACCTCGGCTTCGCCTCGGCCGCCAATACCATGTGACTTAAGGCTTTCTTATTTACTGGCCGAGGTGTGTAGGTACGATTTTTCTGTTCGACGGAGCCGGAAAGAGGCAACTTTGTTTAGCGCAACGGGCCGAAAGCTGACATTTTCCGCACGGACAGAAATAATTATATTACTTGCACACGCCAATTTCTGGTTGACTGATCATAATGAGGTTATTTTTTCTATCTGATCCTTTCAAAACATAATCTGAAATTGATTCGGATCCGTATTACCAATTTCATAGTCAAGTTACCAAACCATAGACACGACAGGCTTGTAATTGCATTAAGCGTTAAAAAAGGATGGCGCACAAAGTCGGTTCGAAAGGATAACTCGATCGCCTTTGATCGGCGGGGCGGGACAAGGGCTGGTATTCTGTACATAGGAGAGCTGGGGAGTCGAACGTATGGTGTGGCCAGGGTTCCTAGCCAAGTTGTCAATTGTTTGCAGAAACGCTATGATAATCTTAAACAATGTATTGACGTATAGAAATTATAGCGTTTCGTTTTGTTTTCTTTAAACAATTGTCAACTTGGCTAGGCCCCCAGGAGCCGTAACCAAGATGACAATGGTTGCTATTCTGTATATCGGGATCTGGAGAGTTGAGCGTAATGCCGTTACCAGAAGCCGTAACCAAGATGACATGCGGTGCTACTCTGTACATAGGGAGTCAGTCGAACATGTTTTGTTACTGAAATGCCGGGAAGATTATGAAATTCAAAAAAAATATATAGAAGGTCAATACGGGTAAGTGTGGCTGCGGGATAAGTGTGGCTGGCCCGCAAATTGAGGCCTGTTTACACATTGATTAGTGTTTATTGCGAGTTCATACATTTGCCAGTAAGCGAAAGAAGCAAGTGTATGCGGATGCAGATTTTTTGACATCCGCGGAAGCGGATGCGGGTGCGGATGTCAAGATTTGGTACTTAAAAATCGTCAAATATTACATTTATAGTAATTTTTATTAAAAAAAACGTAGCGTTTAGTATTTGAGCAAGAATATAGGTGCGTTAATAAAACAAACAGTAACTTGGCAGACTTTTCGGGATCTAGACGATTTCGTTATATATAATGACGAAATTACCTAGCACTTACGCCGCCGCTAAGACGTTCCTGTTACCGACTTGATCGACATCCGCATCCGCATGAGCTCCGCATCGATTTTGTGCGGATGCGGATGCAGATGCGGATGTTAAATATAATGCGGATGTTCCGGGGATGCGGATGCCGATGCGAATATTCGCAACATCCCTGGTATGAACTTGCAATAAAAAAAAGTGTCACGGTATTTTCTAAAATGTCAATATGCAGAGAGGAAAATGGGATTCTGTTTGTATGAATAAGCCATCTACTTGCCTATCTTCATAAGGTCGGTTTTATAACACTAGGTGTCTCAACTTCCCATGCTTTTAGTTTATATATTTACTGGTTCGTGGGTGTTCGACTTGTCTGATGCTACGTTGGCGATTGGAATAATACTCCTGTAATTGCTATCGATTATCGAGTGCTGGCGACTCGACCGCTCAGCTAACCAGGCGACCTAGCCAAGGTGACAATCGCTTGCGCTTCGCCATCGAATCGCTTTGTGTCTCTCTATCACTCTTCCATATTAGCGTAACAGTGACAGTTGCGTTTCGTTCGCTACGTAGCTTTAGCGATTGGCATGTGGCCTACGGGACCTGGAGCCACACGCAGATTGTATATAAACACTAATGAAGTGCATTGGGATAACTTCGAAGGGTTTTGAAAATAAAAAAAATATCTAGTAAACAAGAAACACTTTCTACTGTAGGAAACAGTAAGCCAAGATGCCTTGGTATATAGTAAGGGTTTCAATAGCGTTAACAAATAAGTGTTGCTTATAAGTATGAAGAGCCTCTGGTTATATAAATGTTTGCCATTTTCAATATTACCCCGCTTTCGAAGTTATCCCAAATAACTTACTTGCTCTTGAAGTTACACTCATTTTTAGGGATCCGTACCCAAAGGGTAAAAACGAGACCCTATTACTAAGACTCCACTGTCCGTCTGTCTGTCCATCTGTCTGTTACCAGGCTGTATCTCATGTACCGTGATAGCTAGACAGTTGAAATTTTCACAGATGATGTATTTCTGTTGCCGCTATAACAACAAATACTAAAAAGTACGGAACCCTCCGTGGGCGAGTCCGACTCTCTCACTCGGTTTTTTATACAATAAATTATTCGCAGTTGATTTGAATCTTGAGGTCACTGGTAGCTAGTTGGAATCTCGAATGCTCGCTGAGGTTCGATAAGCCGTGGGAATACATGGAAGCGCCATTAGGGCTGCCGCAACACTATTACACGCTGTGACAACCCTGGGCTTTTTAAAATCGCTATTGCTGAGGTCTTTGCCCTACTTATTTGTAAAATAAATGATGGCTTACAAGGGATTCTTAGGTAACTGTTTGTAAAACCTAGTTACAATGGCTGAAAGAGAGTTTTTACAGTTTAAAACGTTTTTTATCCGGCTGAAGTACGAGTTAAGCAAAAAGAGTTAAAATTAAGTGAGGGGATCATAAACGTCTGGGAAAACGGACGTACCTAATCCTGTGGACAACATAATAAGCTTTAATGATTTGGCTATATTTAACCAAAGACATTTGTAACTTCGTATAAGACGAATAAAGTCTAAGGAAAAAACGTGCCTCGGAATTCAAGTAAAAGTCATTCTCGAATAGATGCCGCACACACCTTTAGCCTATCCTCGGCTAGATGGCGTGACGACACCGTTTCATATTTAACAATTTTAACACATAGATATCAGTGAATGAACATGGATCAAAATGATATAAAAATTATAAAATCATTTATCCATATATATACATTTTTTGATAACTTTATACGTTTTCATTTTGAGTTTTAGTCGTGTGTCGATAGATGGCAGTAAATTTACAGTGACTACAAAATTTACAATGACAGGACCCCTCTATATTTAACTAAAGCTTATAATCATACAGGTTTAAAGAAGTGAAAGGTATGAACGCGCGAGTAAGGGTTCGGCAAGTGAATAACGCTTTAAATTCCATCAAATTTTACAGTACTGTAAAATAAATTTAATGTAAATGTACATATGGTTCTACTTTACCGCACTTGTGCGATAATTAGAACATTACGTAAGTAACTATGTCGAAAATTTAAAGGACCCATATGTAGTGTAAAACGATGTTCGATACATAATTAATAGGTAATCCGCAAGCGCAACCCGTGTCGGTTTAAAACACTCCCTTCGGTCGACTTTTGATTTATCTTTATAGATTTTCCTATTTTTCGCACTTGTATTGTAATGTAGGTACTATTATAATGTCTATAGAAAAGACCTAACCTTAACCAACCTTAACTCTTAAAAAGTTTTTGACCCGAATGTCTGTTGCAAAATGACGTTGAACGTTAAAAAAGGTAACGTCCCGAATACACTCGTGATCTTTAAAACCCCTCTCTTTGAAACAAATCACTCAGAACAGAAACAAACAAATATCACATTATAATTTTCACTCAAGTATTCAGTTTCAGGGAAATCCCTGAAGAAACTTCAGCAAATACTTAGAAACTCGGCTTGAGCCTTCTGAGCTCTGGGTATATTATACTCAACTCTACACCTACTTAAATGTACGTTTCTCAACATTTCACAACATTTGGTACGGCTTTCAAAAGCAAAGTACCTGTAAGTAATGAAATATCACAGATAAAAATTATGTTATATTAAGTAACTGCCCGATTCGACAAGATACGTCAATTAATAGATCTAGAAATGATATGGATTAGATGTGTCAGTGTCAAAAGATACGTTTTTGTTTTAAGAAACGTCACATTTGACACTGATATATCTAATGTATATTGTTTCTAGATCTATTAATTGACGTATCTTAAAGCTCTTATCGGGCAGTAAGATGTCCTATATTGTATGTCATTGGATGCCCTAGCAGAGTATCATGTACCTACCGAGACCACTAAGGGTACCTATACTATCTGGACCTGGACATAACATGGAAGCCTATTAGATCTTCACAAATCGACATCATACGCAGGATAACTCATTTTTAAAATAACATTAATCTGTGATTTTTGAATAGGCGTTCTGACTTGTAACTTAATGTATAAAATTACGCATTATTACATTCTAAATACTCGTATGTTATCAACAGTGTCAGCACTTTCCCTTCTATTAATATAAGATTTTTTTTTTTCCGATTAAAAAAACCATATCCAATCACCGTATGGCAATGACCGTAGACGGCATTGCAACATACCATTGACCGCATCGTACCACGTGCAGCGCGAAACTTCCTTCCTCCATCCCCCTTGCACCCACGCGAACCCCATTTTCCGACCATCACCATCCCTGTCTCGTGGAAAACTGTAGGGCAGGATGCTTCGTTTCCTCAGTTGACGTCGCGTGCTCGCGACGAATGGACGTGTTGAGGGGCGGCGATTTTGTCCTGCATTTTACGATACGTAAACTAGATTTGCATATGGTGTGCTTATAACTTTGCCGGCGCGGTGTGATCAACTTTAGATCCGATCTCGTCCGATGGACCGCAGTGAATTTTGTATGAAACGGTTCGTTTAGTGCTAAAGTGAATTTTAGTAGTGAGTGACGGTAGTGGTAACATTTAGATTAGTGTAGTGACATAGTGAAGTGTTGTGAATAGTGACATTATTTTGTAAGTATTTTAGTGATATTACTATTATTCTAGTGTATTTCCATTAATTATCATCATGAGTTTAAGGTCTTAGACGGTTGAAGAAGAAAAACGTGTTTATCAATGCATAAAATGAGTAAATCCCGCAGGTAGGCACTTGGTAAAAGTAAAAGGAATATCGATGTGTAAGAGAAATATATTGACAATGTAATAATATTGTCCATATATTTTTCAGTTTAATAAACCATTAACCAGTAGGTCTAAGATGGCCGGCTTTTATCATTTGTCACCATGCTTGTCACGTTCTAGCAAGTATGTAAGTGCAAAAGTGACGCATGTCTTGACAGGTGATAATAACGCGACCATAATACCGCTGCTGTATAGTGTTGTTTGTCGGTTATAAAAGTGGCGCCCAACGTGGGGTCATCTCGGGATAAAGTGGTTTCTACTCAGTATATAGTTATTAGCAGTGATCGTACATTTTCCAGCATTTTTGGTGCAGCAGAGTGGTGTTAACGGAATTGGTATAGATAATTTCAACTGCAATGGTAAATTAAGGTTAATATTAACGTAATTAACGCTAATTAATCATTAGGGTTGAAATTATTTATACCAATTCCGTTAACACCACTCCGCTGCACCAAAAATGCTGGAAAATGTACGATCACTGGTTATAAGCGTGTTTTTGATGATTAAGAGTCTATTGAAATGAAATTATGTTCGTTTTTGCGTGTGAATATAGATATAAATATATGTATGTATGATTCTTTTTCTAACGGGAGACCTATTTATCGTTCTCCTTTATTCTTAGCAACTGAATTTTTTTCTCCAGTAATTGACCTTGAAGACGATTAGTCTTAGAATACTTATTATTTCTTATGTAGGTAACTAGATATAACTTAATACTAGCACAAAGTTAAAAATGTTTTACGAGAGTGTTTGGAATATTTTAATATCGCGTAACTTAAGTTTCATCACATTTAATAGTCGATGCTGTCCGTAAATCCTAAATTTCTATTGATCGTAGGTCGTAGCCTAGGCTACGACCTAGCTAGGCTATCAGAATTAATAAATGACATAATCTGGATTATTTGTTAAACCTCTCGTGAATTCAAATTCCTTGTAACTGGTATGAAACATGATCTTTTTTCGTTTCCTGTTACTTAGCCTAATGACCAATTGGTAGAGAATAAATAATGGGATAATCTTACACATATCAACCTAGTCTCACTGTAAGCTCAATAAAGCTTATGTTGTATGTATGTATTATATTATGTATACAAAACTGATACTCCTGCTGGATAGATAAATTAATTATGAAATGTATAGGAAATATCCATGTTTGTTTGTGACAAATGTGACAGTTGTTCATCACACACATAACTCTCACAAATAAATGGCCTTTACCGAGATTCAAACCCAGGACAAGGATAAACACGGTCCCTACCGATTAGGTAGCAGAGACTGTTAAAACTATAGAATGCTCGAGCAAAGTTGAATTTTTAATAATTTCAGTAAGTACTATATTGTGCAACAATCTTTTTTAAAATAACCAGGCCTAAAACCCGTTGGCTCGTTGGGTGGATGACATTTAAAAAATCGCGGGACATTTCTGGATGAGACTAGCCCAAGACCGGGATAAGTGGCGTACACGAAGAGAGGCCTATGCTCAGCAGTGGGCGATTGGAGGCTAAAATGATGATGATGACGAACCAGGCCAAAAATAATAGAAAGGTTATATTGTTTACGAACTTTGTAATTTTGTCTTTTATTGCTAACTAAGTAAACTAACAAAATGACAGTTTCTAAATTAAAGTTTGCAGACGAAAATAAGACTTACTGAAATTAGTACTCTAAGTTATTTTTATTCCAAAAGTTTACTCGCCTGTCTTTCCTAAAAACATTAGTTCAAATGGAAAATTTTCTGTACACGCAATAATTTGTGCTAGTTTTGGCAATTTCTAATTGAAAAATTTGATCAATTGCTAATGATAATGGAAACACTACATTTACCTATAACAATAAAATGTGAAATAGAGATCTTGGTTATAAACGAACTACATACTATAAAACTTTACTATCCGTGGATATCGGCTAATTTTAAGGTACCTATTTAATACGTCATCTTTGAAATATAGGTAGATTTGAAATTTTGTACAGTCAACAACAGAGCTATGAATACAGGCAAAGTGCCAAAAATATGTATACACGACCTTAATGTACAGGCAATAAAGTACTGTATAAGTACATATTTTTGACACTTTGCCTGTATTCATAGCTCTGTTGTTGACTGTACTCAAGCACTACAAATATGTAAAATGGAGAGTGCGATTAATAGACTATGGCGCTATATGAATAAAATCTTTAATTTTCGCTTCAGGCGCATTCGCGGGAACAAAATAACACACTCACACAGTAACGTGTATGAAAACTAACCATAGCAGACTGGATAAGTGAGACTTTGAGATGGAAGCACTAAACATTGTGCAAGAAGCAATTCTAACCTAGGAATGACTCTGCGTTGTATGTAAATTACAAACAAATCTACACAGGGAAGCCGCAAACTATCATAATAGCAAAGAAATTTATCTAATCTTAACAGGTATCTAAACTTTAAATACCTGTTAAGATTAACTGTCACTATCTTGATATACGTGATACAATGCACAACCTAGGGATATGATGGTCGTTCTTGTCTACGTGACAACGTGATAAAATGGTGTCCGTCATTTTTTATCCTACGGTGTTAAAAGTGACAGTTATTTTATCACGTGGATAAGGCCATCCATAATACGCCGGCTGAACCATTTAAGATATTAGGACCTTCAGAAATATAATATTAAAAAAATTGTGGAGTTTTACTAATGTTATTATGTATGTTGTGTTAGTTGCTTAATGTTTTTAATGTTGAGTATTTTTAGAAAATTGATCCCTAACAGGGTGGACATGGGTTTATAAAATCTTAACCACTTCTTTCACGCGAACGGAGTCACAAGCGGAGGCTAGTAAAGATATAACTATAGTAGACTAGGTAAGTGAGATCCTGAGACGGAAGCACTAAGTGCATTGTGCTAGACCTAGGAATGTCGCGGCGCCGTATGCAAATGTTTGTAGGCAGTACTTAGTCAAATGGATCGCATAACAAGAGTCTTCCTTACGCTATACTCTTATAGAACGACTTGCATTTTGTCTACGTAAGAATTCTGTATTTGTTTACGTTTTACATTATTATTTTTGTGGAATTTTTATTCTAACTTGAAATTTTATGGAACTTCTTTGACTAAATAATATTTAAACATATTATGTTTTTTGTAAATACCTGAATTTTTGCGTGTATTCCCATTTGTCCCCGTCGGGCACAGAATAGGTCCATTCATATGAATTATTCCCAGTTGTCCTCGCCTCATGCATGACGGCGATCACGTGGGGCGGAGACAAATGAAAATACAGAGAATTTTTGTAGGTAATTGTGCCTACAAATACTTTTTACAATTTATTTTAGTCAAAATACATTAACATTTATAAGCGGATATATATAAAGACTTAAATTAATATACAGCGTGTAACTGAAATAACTTAAAAAACCCTTTCTATTTGAACTAATTGTCGAGAGATGAATATTGTTTGATCAACGAACCATAGTAAATAATACGAAATTTAATACAAGGGTTATTTTTTGAAACAAACAAAATTTCTCTAACCAACCATTTTTACAAATTAACTTTACTGAACCAGAAATAATGAAACAAGATGTAAATAAGCCTAGACTAATGCAATTTCAGTCCACCTACCCCTGTGGGTGTACTTTCTACTCGTATACGTACATCTACGAAAGTTACACAGACATAAGAGCGAATAGATGCCGCAAATTAAAATCAATAGTAAAATTCTACATAATAATATTAAGGAATTTAACCTCTTTTCTGTGTATGATAAGGACCTTGACCGAATTTTTAGTCATATTTTAGCATTTTTTTAGAACTTTTTTTTGCTATACAATACAACCGAGGTTTGAAACAATGATTTTTGACCACCAAATACATAATGAAAGGTTAAACTGCATTAAATACACCGAGCCTAATTCATTTTCAGGTCATTACCCCTATGGGATGTAGATATTATAACTACGTACAGGATACAAACATAGATCATAATAATAATTATAGACATCACAAGTAATTTATGTAATATCAAATCGACATAATTTTTTAAAGTTTTTATGCCGATTAATGCTCTAGATTCATAGGATAAACCAGTAGATTGTAGATTGTGTATGTAGATAAAACAGTATCAACATACACAAACGCGCAATTGCGGCATCTATAAGTTGTAGTTCCACGCATATGTTATCGGCGTGAATCGATCCGACGTACCCGCGGAAGAAATCTAATATGGAAGCCCCACTGATACGTTGACCCGTCTGCTGCTATCAAGATAAATGTGATCGAGGGTACCTAATGAACACCCACTATTATTTACATCTATTATAATATAAACACTAGCGTATTATAGAAAGGACGAGAAAGGTATTACGAATGAATGTGGAGGGAAGTACGAGGAAAGGGAAACCGAGGAAAAGGTGGATGGACTGTGTGAGAGATGATATGAAACGAACGCAAGTGAATGATGAAATGACGGGCGACAGAGAGGTGTGGAAGAGGAAGACATGCTGCGCCGACCCCAAGTGAATGGGACGAGGGCAAGAGAATGATGATGACTAGCGTCTGCCCGCGACTTCGTCTGCGTGGAATGATGATGATTGATAAAACTACCCTAATACTACTGACTGATAAACTAGAGCAGTTTTTTAAGTGTGAAGGGGTAGCAGAATAGACGGACAATTACTTTCGCATTAAATAATATATTAGTAGGCAATAGACAGCTGTTAAAGGTGGGATCATTTTGTAAGTTCAACTACTTAAGAGAAAAGTTGACACCTTTACAAACTTTATTCGATTAAAAAATAAAATTAAGTTCCCATATTGTACGCCTCTCTGAGGCAGGACATGAAGACCGTTGTATAATAACATCTCTGTAACTCATGACCAACAATAAATATTTTGATTGATTGATTGATTGAATGTTTAAATTGAGTCGTATTCGATTGCTAGACTAAACTACACCTAAAAGTAAACCGCCAAAAAAACATAAGTGAAACTATATAATTCTCCGCGTATCCCCACAATATATAATGTATCGATTACAGAACATGCGTGCGGCTAATCGGCCCGGACTCGAACCCGCATCTATCGACCGTCCGTCAATATGATAACTGACAGTAATGAACGTAAAAGCCTATTACATGTCATAGAAATTCTAAAACAGCAATATCCTTTTCTAATAATTGCAGCCTAATCTAAATTAACTTTATTATTTTACAGCTTTCTGTCCCGATAAACTGAATTGTTCAATTTTACGGTTACGGTACTTTTACGAGGGGACTTCTGCAATCCTGGGTGACGGTGCTTTTATCAACAAGTGGGCCGTCTTGTAGGCGCCCTTAGTCAATGGGGCTTAAAACAATTACATTGCTAGGAAAGGAAACCCTACAATACAATGGAACTAACTCTTTCGTTGACGACTGTAACTTTGTCCACGTAGGAAAAACAAAAAATCAACAACACATAATACAGGCAGGAGGGCCAAAAATACGTTGATAGTTTTTTTTACTCCGGCATAATTGTTGATAATGATGTAAAACAAATAAACAAAAACTATTTTAATGAAAAGGAGAAGAATGCGAACCTTCGCTTGTACGCACTTCTACTCTCCAACCTTTTCCGCGTATTCTGAAATTAATGCGAAACTTACGCCTTGCGGTACTAAATGAAAAGCCTTTTGGTACGATACGCCTCAATAGCATAAATGCACGCTGCGACACTCTGGACACTCACGAAACTAAAACACTAGGTAGGTAATAGGTACTTCCTCACACTTCGCGTTCGAATATTTTATATGACATGTAATTTAAGAATATTCAATATTGTACACTTAAAGGTATGTTATACTTACAAAGGACAACATCGTGGAGGTAACCAACAATAACGAAATTGAAATTAAAAATTATTTGAATTTGTAATTGGGTATCTGGTGAAGCTGGAAAACTTGTATCTATTGCCTAACTCAAACCTTTTTTTCATTTTTACGCAAAAGGAAACCATATGTCATCGCATAGAATTCGGTTAAATTCATAATCCCTTTTCTCCGTACTCGGGTAAAAGGGGGTTCGGGCCCCAATTCTGTACTAAGTATATTTTAACCTAGATACCGATCTGTCAAAGAATTTTCCCTATCATTCAATTTCGCGATTTGAAAGGGTGAACGAGATGAAGTTGCTAAGCCTTATGGTTGGGTGTATTTATGTTATTTGACAGACATAAGTCACATTGATTTCATATTAAGTAGACAAAATGATACTTGCAGGAGTATTCTGATTTGCATAACAGGATGTTATTTAGATCTCCATTAGATATGGATCTGATCTGTCAGTGTCATAACTAATCCATCAGATCTAATTCACATCCAGATTCACACGAACCCGCCGCCAGAAATTAATGAATATTTACGTGACATAATTATCTATGTATGTCTGGTACCAGTTTTCTTTGCTAAAAATTGTTATACAAAAGAAAATAGAGTGAGTAGAAATTTTTTATGTTAAACTAGTTAAGTAGATGTTAGCTATTTTCAAAATTTTCCCGATTTCAAAGTTACCCTAATGTACTTTAATAATACACGATTGACTTTTGTTATAGATAAGATTAAGGGTAGTGCAAAAACTGTCATAAGCGATAAATTTATTTTTTTAATTTTTGTTGCGACCCTGGACAGTTTATATTTAACAATATTTTCACGTTCGTTTTGTCAAAAAATTACCCCTTCAAATCAGTCACTAGAATTCGTGTAATACTGCAGATACTTTTATAAATATGAACGGCCAAAAGGCAATCCGTGAGCCACTGCATTGCCAAGAATACGTCAAGCCTTCTCCCATCCATTCTATGCACGTCCACGTATGTATCACGTTATTCTGACCAACGTAAGTTTGATCTGTCAATTCACACTAACAGTTGTTAATTATAATAATATGGCGTATAGGTACTAATTACTATATACATATTATAGTTAGGTCATACTGAGCAACTTTTATTATGGGACTAAAACCGAAATCGCTAAGAATTTTTTTCTATTTTGTAGGTAGGGAGATCGAGGTGAGTTTTGACAGAGGAGAGTTGTGACATAGTCGATCTTTTGGAATCTATTAACTAAAAACTAGATCGCAATAGCGCGCGTTTGTTAGTTCAAGTTACGATCTAAGAAACGCACACTGTTGCGATAAATCAACAATGTCACAACTCTCCTCTGTCACAACTCAACTCGGTCTCCCCTACCTACATTAATTTGGCAGATCAGATGCAATGTTTTCTATTGGAGAGCCAAACGGGCATTCCACAAAAAAGTCTACTTTTTCGAGGATGTGACGCGTATGGCAGCTATCTTAAGAACCCGCAGAAAATTGTGTTATAGGTACCGTTAGATTTAAAGTTTAGTTATCAAACGTTATGCTGCACAGCTTTATCAGAAGTGTAAAAAAAAAGCGTCATGTACCCGACACTTTTCTGGAACGCCCAAAAATAGCCAGGTTAAAAACATCCCGTACAGGGCTTATTATACTGGTTCCTCAAAGGTGGTAGGAACATTGGTCTGATCGATAATATTAATATCTCGTAATATTTGGGGCGGTATTAGGAACGCATTCCTCGGCCGATCGTCTATAAAAAAAGCCAATACAATTTTATGATAGGCGTTTTAGCTGTAGAAACATCAAATAGACGGATTATTGGTTTTTCGTGAGCGTTTTTATATTATTCTATTGTGTAATTTTAGCGTTATTATCAATGTCTATAATTGGGTATAAAAAAGTATTTTGTAATCGAAGTGCTTTTAAATATGAAAATGTAAATTACATTAGTGTTATTATTCTCGTAGTTTAATTACAACATTTGTACTTATCAATTATAACCGACGTTTCGAAGACCACATTTTTGTTACCCTGGGAAAGGACTGCCTAAAGTAATCAAAATCTTCTAGCTAGCAAGTTTTTCGAACTATCCGCTATTGTTTTATTTTTTGGTTTCTATATTCTTATTGTTGGAAATGAGTTTCAAATACAAGAATTGTAATATTCTATGTACTATAATAATTAGTTAATTACCCTGCCTACCCTGCCTCCGCAGCAGGAGATCTCGGGTTCGGATCCAGGTAAAGCCATTTTATTTTATTTGTGTTTATCATGATTTGTTCCCGAGTTATGAGTGTTTATAATGTACCTATAGGTATATATTGTCACTTAACCCATATGACAGTAAGTACATAGGTAATACATGCTTTGCTTAGTTTGGGACTAGGTCGATCTGTGTATAATAATAATAATAATAACGTGACATCGTGCTGATAGACCGATCGCAGCGCCGGGCCGTGCTCGCCGACGTCACCATCCCCCATGATGAGAATCTCGTGAAGGCCGAGAAGGACAAGTCCAGCAAGTACCTAGACTTAGCTCATGAGATTACCGCCATGTGGGATGTTGACTCGACGATCATTGTTCCGATAGTTGTGTCAGCGAACGGTCTCATAGCGAAGAGTCTCGACCAACACCTAGAGAGACTCTCGCTGGGTGGTTGGATCAAGGGTCAGATGCAGAAGGCGGTGATCTTGGACACGGCGCGGATAGTCCGCCGGTTCCTCTCTCTGCAGCCCTGACCACCGGTAGCTTGGGCCTTGCCCCGCTGCTGGCGGCACCCTAGGTTAGGTTTTTTATAATGTGTTTATATATTTTTGTTATGTTTTGTAAGTGTTTTTATATTTTACTTTTATACTCACATTGTAAAATCCTAACCTAAGACCCTAGTTGAATAAAGGAATAATAATAATAATAAAGCTCTTTATTTCCAAACATTTTAAGTAGGTACAGTTTATTTCCTAGGTAGTTAGTACTATTTACATACAGTATATTTAATTTTTAGTATTTAGTTTTAGTTAGTGTAGAATTTAATTATATTAAGTATTAGAGTAAGGTTAGGTAAATCTATGTTAGGTTTGTTTGGACGCCCAGTTTTGGGCAAAGGCCTCCTCCATATCACGCCATTTGTGTCGGTCTCTAGCTATTCTTTGCCATGTTTTGCCTGCCAGTTTTACTATGTCGTCTTTCCAACGTGTCTTCTGTTTGCCGCTATGTCTTGTACTTTTCTTCCTGTCATCTTTTGGATACCATTGTATGATGCGTTCGCTCCAGCGTCCGTCGTTTGCTCTAGCAATGTGGCCTGCCCATCTCCATTTAAGCTTACATACTGTATGAACTCAAACTCAAACTCAAACTTACATACTATATCCGTAATTTTCGTTATTTTTCTTATTTCTGAGCTTCTTATGCGATCTATTAATTTTACGCCCATCATTGATCTTTCTGCTGCTCGCTGGAAAGTTCTCAGTTTATGTATAGTTTTTGCTGTTAGAGGCCAACATTGACATCCGTACGTTACTGTCGGCAGAATCGTATTATCCATTATTTTTTTCTTAAGATGTATTGGTATTTTACTTTTAAATACATCTTTTTTTGACCAATATCTTTTCCATCCCATGGATATTCTTCTTTCGATTTCTTTTTCTGTAGAGTCTTGGAATGTAATAAGCCGGCCAAGATATATATATTCTTTTGCATAAGATATTTCTTTTCCTTGTATTGTCGTGATCTTTTGTTCTCCATTTGTCATTAACTTTGTTTTTTCGACATTCATGGTAAGCCCGGCTCTACGGCTCTCCAAATCCAATGTTTGTAGCATGGCTGTTAGTCCTTCGTGGCTTTCCGACATGAGAACGATGTCGTCCGCGAATCGTAGGTGTGTGAGCTTCTCTCCGTTTATATTTATACCATGATCTGTCCAGTCTAATCGTCTAAATATCGACTCTAGCAAGGCAGTAAATAGTTTGGGCGACAGCGGATCGCCTTCTTTTACTCCTCGTCTTATTGGAAAAGTGTCTCCTAATCTTTCTAGTCTGGTCGATCTGTGTATACTGTCCTCAAATATTTATTTAGCGTAATTACCATACCGACAGCAAAACAATCCAACGTCCAGCCGAGTTTATTTATTACAATATAAATGGGCGGGCAGGTAAACAACGTCCACTGGTCATTTCGCGAAATCACGTCGACCATTTACGTTTTTTACCGTTTACCGGCCAACCCGCGTGATGTGCGCCATTTTTCATTTTTAACGCGCAATCAGTGATGTGCTGTGTTTGGGAATGTTCACGGCTAGGGGGAATTTAACAGTTATATATATATATAAACAAATAAAAAATTGCAATTCTTATGGTAGATTTACCATAATTGGTAGATTACAGGTAAGCTTAATAAGGCTTATAAGCGGGTAATATAAAAAGCCTATTTTACACATAAATGTAGGTTATTTCCAGGAGTTCAACCCATTAGTACCTTCGGACTGTGATAAGGCAGAATAGATCTTGTAAGTACTTACAAATACAATATTGTCCCCTAAAGGTTCCCTGAAAACCTGAAGTGGTTATAATTCCAGAACAAAATCTTCAGAATTTCTAACATATATAAACGTATTCCAATGAGCATGACACATACATCATGTTTCTTCAAATATGAGTAATTTCATCGACTATGACATACCTAAAATGGTAACGTAATACAATAAATAAATAAAAAATATTGAATAATAATATAAATAAATAATATAGAATAAATACACAAAAAAAAAAGTTATTGTCAGAAATGTCATTTTGATAAAAGTTTTTATGGATGACTTTAATTTTCATTCAACAGGCAACTAATAAGTACTTGTAAAATATAATTACCTATGTAAGTAATTCGGGTTCTATTTTCAAACTTCACACTTCAAAAATAATTTATTCACGTAGACTTAAAAATAAGCACTTTTGAACAATACAACACAATTGTTTTTTTGGTAATGTATTTCATTTCTTTTTCGGGAACATTGGTAATAATACCGTGAACGGGAATATTCCTAATCACATCACTACGCACAATTTATGCTGCTGTGGCTTAATTAGGTGTTTCAGTTATACGCGATTTGACGCTGGAAATGGAGCATTTTAGGTTTAAATTAAACTTTGTTCTCAACTGACCGACAATCGACCGTATGACGTTGCATTAAGGTTGACGATTGGTCAGACTGTGTTTAAGGTACGTTGGGGAATCGCTGTATCGAGAATGCTTTGTTTGACAACAATGGTTGTGATTGGTTCAATTTTAAATCGGTTTGGATGGAAAGCTGTTTAAATTATAAATTTTGTAGGTGATTTTGTTGTTATGTGAGTGTAGTTTAACTGAATAATTACTAGTTAATTCATAAACCCCTATCAAATCTAACAAACCCTTGATAATCGTTGTTCATCCATCCGTCATTTTAACATTTTCATTGTTAGAAAAAGACAATACGATGCATGTTAGTTGGGGCTTCATGTGTGTGCAAAAACAAGCGAACGCGCGCTTAAAACCGCTCTAAATTTTCCAACTTGCGGAAGTTAGAGTTATTACAAACTCAATAGTGTTCCGAAGTTACTTGTGGTTGAACTAAAAGCAATCAACGAGCAATTTTATTGCTTAAACAACGCGACCCTTTATTAAACTAATAACGTTCCGATCCACGCAAATTACGAGTAACCAGGGTTGCCAAAATATGAACGCACTATGGGACTTCTTGTGTGTGTGTGTGGCATACTACCTCGTAAATGTGTTTCTGTACTTACTCATGATTCTCGAAATTCCCATTTAGACTTTCCATGATGAGAGCACATAATGGTCTGACGTAGAGAATAGAGGCTAGTTAACATTTAAAATGTATAAAAAGTTTGATGAAACAAAGAGATATATATGTATAAATTTAAGAAATGAAGTTATTACTTAATTAAAACAAAGAATTGCCTGCACAAGAGTACCTACATGTTTCTGGTCCTCACCTGTCAGCTTTAACTAAGAAGAAGAATTTTGGTTTTTATGGCGTTATTCACAAACGCGCTTAAAACCTCAATCTATTAATCGTTTGTCTTGATCTATTATTTTGAATTATGTTTTCATAAGAAAGAGATAAAACATAAATTAACTTTAGACTTTTTTTTTTAACCATAAACGTAATTAATATCAAACTTACAATAAAAAGTAACCTGAAATTAAGACTGCCTACAAAATTAAAACTAATACCTAAATTAACTAATTGAGGCTTGTAAAGTTTTTTGAATAAAGGGGTTAACCTTTAGTAATTAAATTTTATTTATAGTACTTAGTATTTGTCTTAGTTTGTTTAAAATCCACGTATTTAAATTTCTAGTAAGTAACAACCCTAAGCATAACCCGTTGGTGGTAAGTTATAGCAAAGTGCCATCAATGGGGTTTCGTGTATAATTGATACGATTAATTTCACTTCGCGGCATGTTTGTAACGCTTGTAATGTAATATTATATTACGTTATGTTATGTTATGAGTGTTTTGGCAAGGAGTTAAGAGGGTAGCTAAGGCGCTTTAACATTACATGTATGCTCGTAAGTACTTATACGTTTAGGTAAATAGCGACAGTACCTATTTGATCTGCGTACGTAGGTATTAATTGATTTAACTTACATTTTTTGTAATTTTATTAATGATTAGAATATTAGCTTTATGCAAAGGAACTGTATACGGTAGAAATAGTCATAAATGTTGGTATTGTTAGAAGTAGCTTACGAAACCTCACACCCACATACATGTATGTACCTTTTTAAGCAGTATTTTATTTTCACTATTCTTACACATTTCTCTCATTCTTACACAGCTTTGTATAGCGAGCTGCAGAGTTACAAAGAATAGTGATAATGCACTTTTGTAGCTGGGTGTACCAGTCGCCATTAAATATATCGGAGCGGCCAAAACGCTCATAAATATCCGAACACGCCGTTATTGTCAAAGTATTAGAGTGCGTGTTCAGATATTTTGACCACCTCGGCCGCTCCGATATATCTGATGGCGACTGTACATACGATAAAAAAAGATTTATGTCATATTGTTATGGCAAAATGCACTAACCCTTAGCGGGGCAAGATGCTGGGAAACGGATAATACACAAAAATATGTAATTCAATCAACTGAAAAATCACGACCACTGAACACTTAATTCTTTCAAAATTCTCATTTAAATTTCACCGCTTTAATTGTTCTAGGGTGTACTCGTAGTTGATAAAAGGCTTTTATCATTGTATTGGACCAACTATCACATGAGGCGGCAACGATACATCAGGTTTATGGAGTGCAGGTTATGGGTCAGAAACACATTAACCTCATCCGACGCCGCAGTTGGTTTAGCAGTGTTTGTACAATGGTCAGTTTAACAATTGAAGTGTGTTAAAGGGTCCATAAGTCAATGCGGTATGTGGTTAGATATTAATAACTTGTATGCCCAAAATGGTTATACCTAACTATTGAAGCTGTCTGGCGTACCTACATTTAAATATTTCGCAGTTTGGCAGACGTTAAACCGTTCAGTAAGTAGTAAGTATCCCTCCCCTGTTTTCCCAAGAAGACCAACCAAGTAACTTACGAAGTTTGTTATAAATTTGACAACCATAATTTCTACAAGACCAAACACTAATGAATGTAGCAGACTTCCCCACATATTAACGCCAAAACAAATTACCGAAGCTACGTAACCAATATACCGTCACATTGTTGATTCAACTCAGATCTTATTACCAAGAAATAAGGTCCACTGATGTATAGTTACTAATGTTTCTGTTAGCACCATCGTCCATACTGTTAACTAACACATCATATACCTTATTGCGAAGACATTAAGGTCTATTTATGTATAGTTAATAATGTTAGTAACCGTCCAACCCACAATAATATTAATCTCCACCAAGTCTTGCGGAAAAATTGATTGGGAACTTTCAATTAACGGGAATTCTCGGCCGTTCGACCGGAACAGGAAGTAATAGGCTACCGGAAATCGGGGACACTTAGTGTGTGATGGAAAATGGGGGTTTTATGTGATTTGATGGTAATCGGTGATTGGGGGTTTTGGGAAGAGGTTAAATGTCGTTATATTAAGAACATCGTTACAAGCTTTGTTTAGTTTGAAGCTAGATCGACTTGTCAAGATTGTCGCTAAATGTCTGTTAATTTATACAATTATATCATCAAAAGGGGCTAACATCGGTATCCTAGCTTTTTCATAAGTAGGTATGCCCAAATTTAAGATTTTTGGAGACCAAATTTTAATAAAAAAAATTGAAGATAAGTATTCCTTACAAAATTTGGTGCCCAAGTGGCCATATTGCATGCTTGTTAAGTCTAAAGTGGCATTCGGCTAAGTACCATTTCAGGGTCTAAATTACTCTAGAGTAGGGTTCAAATTTAACAAATTATTATGATTTTGAACGGGTTTTGATATGACCTTAACGACCATTTTGGTGATTGGCTTGCACTCACCTCATGTACGACTTTCAGTAGATTTTGCATGCACCAATCACCGTGAACGATCTTCAAGCTCGTATAAAATGAGATCAAAACCATAACTAGTAGTTAAATCGGAATGGGCTCATGGTTTAAATTACTCTGGTTCAAATGATCGTTTGACTAACTCCAGCAATGTGAACACCCCGCCTTAACAAGCGATGTGAACACCCCGCCTTAACAAGCGTGCTGACGAGGGCTGATTGCCTAAAGCTCTTTGATGTCGAACTATTTAGAATTAGAAACACTCGCTACGCACGCGTGCCCCACTTGATAGTTGCGTTAGTTCAATCATGCTGTCTCATTATATGTGGGTTTATAGTAGGTAAATGTTTGGTTGGAACGTCGATATTTAAGTCATACCTACTGGAATAATTATGATAATTTCAAAACACGCCTTTCTACAATTTATAGATGTATTTCATGTATTAAAAGAATAACACTCATAAGCGACCACTAGTAGAATATAAAGTTTATAACAAACTATAGTTAAATAGATAGAAAATAAGCAATTTATAATGATAATATATAGGATAATAAAACTATAAAATATTAAAATATACAAGTTAAATATGAGTCAATTCCACCAGCCAACATGAGGAAACAACTAAAATTTAGTTTCAAACTACTTTGCCACTCTTGTAGATAAAATGCAACTTTCTCATCAGTTCTTAAAGAATAAAGAAAGCCTTTACGAGCTGGTGTGGCGAAAAGATCATTCCTTTTGTTTCAGAAAGCAAAATACTCACCTTTATTGCACGCTATGTTCTTCCCTCACGCATTATCTAAAGGCGAGGAGGCAATATCCCGGCACATGGCTTTGACGTGTGTCGAATCGGATAATATCGGCCCAATTCTCTCCTTTGTCGATATCGATGTATGAAACGTGTCTGTGATTTTAATTTCTCGTGATGAAATCTTGAATTCGTCTTATGAAGAAGTTTTTTCATAGTAATCGAAGTAAATCGTAGATCGTATTCAGATATGATATGAATAATACCAATGGCGTGGGGTTTGCACGCAAAATATGTAATTATTCGAGGTCAAAAACATCTTTACAAACCAGCGTTCCAAATATATATTTACCTAAACACCTCTAAAATACTGACAATAAGGCCGTGTAAATATATTTCAGAAAAGTTGTGGCTTGTGTGTTTTTTACAATGCATGCCAGTTTCGTATGTACAAACAGCAACACTCCTAACTGTACATCGGTGGACCTTATTACAGAAGGCATAAGGTCCCCCGATGTACAGTTAACAGTGTGGGCGATGCAAGTTTCAAGTTTTTTATTGTATGTAAGAATCAGGTTACATTGTAGTAGTACGTTTTTAAAACTAGTGGCTCTGTGAGCTGTAGACCTCGCGAGCAGAGCTTTAAATAACATGGTGCTAAGAGCTTTAAATATAGTAAATTAAAAAAAAAACAATACGAAATTTATGTGTAAAAAAATACAAAAAGTTATAATATCACAGCATATAATTACCGGGGATCGAACCCAGACCCTCTGTGCAAACAGAAAAAGCGCACGTTTACAAACTGAGCCAAATAGTTCTTAGATGGGTTGACGAAATTTAGCTACTCCTTCTGAAATTAAAATTAGTTAAAATTAAATATCTCAATACCTCCGAAACCAGCGAAATAAATGTTCTGAATTTTTGGCCATTAAATCTACAAACATATCTCAAAAAGAAAACACTCGTATGGTACCGATACCACTATTTGTTTAGGCGCGAGCTATCGCGACTCCGCCATTTTTAAAAATTTCCAAAAACCGGATTGACAAAAAAATTTTATTTAGTCATAGAATCTGGTCACAAAATTTCATGAGAATCGGTTAAGAATTGCGACCTGTAGAGGAGAACATCCGGACATACGAAAGCAAAATGCCCGAGTCAAAACGTAGACCTTCGCTTCGCTTCGGTCAATTAGTTTTAATATACTCGTATTCTGACTTATATCGTTCTGTTCCACAAGTTTGAAGTAAATAAAAAGTGTTACCTGACATTTATCGATACTACAAAAGATACGTTTTCTCATGTTGCATTGAACATCAAATCAAACCACTGTATGCATGAATCCGAGCCACGGCCAACGCTCGTCCCTCAGGACTAAACCATGCGTATCGAACGTGAACGCGCGCTGCGTTCATATGACCTTACACAAGTGTAGGGAGGTTGTTCAGGCCCCTGTTTCACCACGGTGACAATTGTCACCTCACGGTCAACAACAACAATTGTCATTGTCACCACCGTGACAATTTGCCTTACAATGCTGGTCCAACGTAAGTATGATGCTAAATAGGTACCGTTGTTACTTATCGACCCAGAATTGGGCACATAATTGTCAGTGTCATGTCATTGTGTCAATTGTCACCGTAGTAAAATAGGCCCCAGGTAGTAGTGTAGCCTTCCTTAGATTTCACATTATGCTATTGATTAATCCTACTAAAAAATTTATTCTCATTAAGTAAATGTAAAAGTTTTGTATATTTGGATATTTCGATGATTGTTCCTCCAATACCCAAACTGAAATCAGTTCCCTTGATTTCGACAAATTATTAAATAAAAATATTTATATTTCTTTCATAATAATCAAAATATTTTATTACTAAAATATAGCCACAAGTCACAGATTTCATTTTAAACACGTACGCATCGTGTTTTCAGGCTTCTAAACAATGTATAGATTCCAGTATATTTTAGTTCAATTGCTAACAAAGAACTGTTCAATAAATGAACGAATACAGTGCGGCCGCCGATGGAATCATTCTCCATTCGTCGGCAATAACCGGAACTCTATTATTTTAAGCTGGAAACTTCGCTCTCAAACTTTCTCGTTTACATGACGGGAAAGTTGCTCTTTTTGGGAAAGTTCCGGTATTCTGCTGAAAACCAAGGGCTGTGTCGCTTGTTCGATGTAAAATCATATTCCCTGACACAGCGTGGTTGCGAGAGTAATCTAGTTTTAGTATATTTGTAAACTACTTGCCTGAAAATTTATTTTCTTTTTTTTTATTTCATACTAGTATTCAGAGGAAAATAAGATCAGATTTGAAAAAGTGGTACACACAGGTAATTGATTGTTATTTTTATATACGGGTGCATTTATTTTTAAACCCTATTAATTATTTATCACTTTATTACTTTCATTTCATTTTGCCTTAACGGCCTTGTAGCACAGCGATAAAGTTTTAAGTATATGTAATTTGTACATATGACATAATTATGGTATATATAACTACAACTAGGTGTAGTCGTAACTACCGTTGTAACTAACTTCAAACAAAGAAAAACATGTTTTTATCCTGGAACTGAGAAATTGCTAGTTTAAAATAAACGAGAATATTATTTCCAACTCTTGACTAAACACGCTGAGTTCACCAACAAACTGCTCAACTTTGCTGCTACGGTGAATAGATTCAACGTGTGTTACAACAGATGCTCTGATTTAATCACCTTGCGCTGTCTAGTGTGGGTAAAGACCAGATTAAAAATACTTTTTAAACTACTTAGTTTTTAAGGATCCAGAAAAAAGGCCAGACTAACTCTTTGAAAGTTGTCTGGAACTGGAAACCTTTTTTAATGACAACTTAAAATTTTACAATACTTCAAGACGTGTTTTATACATAAAATTCATGTCACAACTTAACACATAATACAAGCCATATTTAGCTTACTGTGGGACTCGGTCGATTAACTGTAATAATAATATAGACCTTCAGTACGTATGATGACGAAAACCTCTTTGGTTTAGGAGTCGAGTCTTTTCGAGTCGCAATATAATTCTCTGGCGACCCGCCCCGGCTTCGCACGGGTTACACAAAACCTTAACAAATTATACACTTAACCATCCTTAAGAATCACTCTATAGGTGAAAACCGCATGAAAATCTGTATAGTAGTTTTCGAGTTTATTGCGAACATACATACACACAAACAGACAGACGCGGCGGGGGACTTTGTTATATAAGGTGTAGTGATAAAAAAAAGGATTCTTGAAAGTCTAAAGTCTTAAAGAATATTGAAAAAGATACGACTTGAAAGTTTTTTAAGTGCAGAACCTTGTACTAAGTAGAATTATTTAAATTTAGACTCATTAGACTCTAGTACTCAAAAGTAAAGCAATGCAGACGTCAAACATATGTGTATATTCTTCGCCTTATTACTAAAGAAATAAGGTTCAAAACAGGATATCTGTGATGTAAACAAGTTTTGACTGCTCACAACAAGAATCCGTGGCGAATAGTGCCGGATGAAATGGTTGTATAATTGTTGTTGTGACGAAATTATTATGAAACTTTGTTGAGAATACTGGCGCTGTTGGTAAAGTTAAAATATGACCGAAACGTGACCTCTTAAAGGATGACTCACGATAGAGCGGGCCGTGCCCGGGCCGAGGTGTCCGACATGTCATTTTCTATGACGGCTGATCGGTGATCACGTGGTGCTTTCCATAGAAAACGAAGCGCCGGAAGCTCCGGCCCGGCCCCGGCCCGGTCTAGCGTGAGTCGTCCTTAAGAATCACAAGAACCTAATCGCTCCCATATTACAATCGAAGTAACACTCTCATTATAAAAAAACATTCGGAAATGACATGAAATTTGACATGAACATTCAAGCAACAAAAAATTATATTCGTTAGTTTTCGTAAATAAGATAAATAAGAGTGAATAGGAGATACTTACAAACATTCTTTTCCTTCTTTTTTATTAGTATAACAGTTTTTAGCAATGAAAACTAAGTACCTACCATACAAAACATGCAAAACGGTTTTTTTTTCTTACGCTGTCTGGTTCACAATAGGGACCGTACGGGTTGGAGGGTCTGCCATCTTGTGGCCTGAATCGGAAACATAAACATGTAAGTACATTGCCAAAGAAAGTGCTGCCATCTACCGTTCTTGTACATTATATGTGCATAGTATGTTCTGCCAACGTGTGGGCTACATCGGAAGCATCAAATGTACGCCTTGCGCCAAAAATCTACCGGCTCCTTTATGCTACCCCCTATAGTTCATGCACGCTCCATATACTAACTTTTCATGGTAGGTGGATATAACTATTCTTCACTTGACATTTAGTCTCGCGTTGCTAACTTACAATGTATTTAACACTAAAACGGTTAGGTATATCCAGATTCAACAGCAGATCGGGAACAATCCCCTATTAGGGCCCTTTCGGCCACTAGACCCCTTCAAAGCTTGCTTATTGGGCCGCATCATCACTGAACTTTCAACCTTAAGTCTGAGAGATAAGTTCGTATATTGGAAGCTCGCGGGTATAGCCAGAGCATTCACGAAGCAATCGGCACGTAGACTGAGTTTGGATACACGTTACAATAAGGGTGCGGAGCTGTTATACTGCCAGTGGCTTCAAGGTACTGCCATATTTGTTTGCGAATCCGCCTCTTCTTGCTGTTAGCCTAAATGATTAGGGTCGTACGTATGTAGGTGTCCAGTGTTGTGCAGGTTTATAGCAATGTCATTAAAAGTATAGAATATAGCGGTGTCTCCTGTAACACGAGCAAATAATTAAAACATAGATTTTACTCCTTACACTATAAAACGTTTGTTGCTGCAACTGTTCTTCTCTTCCCTTTTTGTCTCCTTGTCTTATATTGCCCACTATAACGAATTATCAACGCTATAGGTAATAATCGCGTCTGACTATGTGAACAAAGACGACAAAATATGGTAGTGGCTGATATTGGATAGCAGTCTCTATGAGCCATATTATTCCATGTTCCTGCTGTTTGCAATACGCTGCTGGCCTCAAAACTTAGCCCGTGAATGCACGAGGCACGCAACGCCAACACTCACCGCGGAACTTGCACAGTGCACAGTGCACGAGCTCGTTTATCTAAGCTCACCAACGAACTAGAATCATTATAGAAGTCTGACTAGAGGTCAAAAATTACCTTACGTGTACCTATTGTACCGCGAGTGACTCAACTGTACCTAGTCCTGTACAGCGCAAAGTTTGACCACGTCAAAAATTATAATGCCGCTCAATATGTGTAGATGAAGACGGCTTTTTTAATACAGGGAAATTGTGTATTGGGTATTAAAAACTGCATGCGAGGTATATTTATGGAGAAGGGATAACTGTCAGTGATACGTGTCAGATAAGGGCTTGTGTTAAGAGCTTCTTCTATATGTATCTGTCGCTATGCACACCCCTCCCACTATATTTTCTGCCTCTTTCTCTTCACCTATGGATGGAATTAAAGTAATCACTAAGGAAATATTCAGGTACCATCACGCAACGCGATTGTTGCGCCATTTAGGGTCCTAGCTAAATTGGTTGTTCAATACTTACGCTATAGATTTTCCAATTTAGCAAGTATGGCATAACAATCCCGTGCGGTGACTGTACATTATTGCTTTAGACACTCAGCTGTATAACGTTACACACAGGAGTCGTTATTAGCGTTTCTCGGAAGTCACTTCTCAAGCTGAATATATTGATTTAAATGAACGATCTCGCAAAAACGTCATAATTTCATGAGTCTCTTTGACCTTCAAATTTGATGGCACACATATATTTAGCAGCATTTTAAACGATTTTTAATTTTAAGTAGCACATTACTACTACTACATATGAAGAAATATACACGCGGTAGCGTGTCAAGCCAAGTTCAAAAGAAGAGAACTGGCGACGAACGAGCCAAGTCCTGAGCTTTAACTACATCCCAAGCGAACTAGAACTTGGCACATATCTCAATTCTTTTGCCGGTGAAGTCAACAACGACGCATATTCTTAATATTGAACTTGGCTATATATTTAACAGTGTGGTTCATATAAAAGCGTCAAAAGATTATGAAGAAAGCAGTACTTTTAACCCCCATGCGTCTGCCAAGACTGTCTATCTCTAAATGCAATTAAAGCTGCACAAACAACTATCTACATTACGCTACGTCTTACGTAGGCGAACAACGCGCGAACGCGGCGCGGCGCGGCGCGGCGCGGCTAAATCAATCCTTTGATGCCCATAGAAGTGTCCTACGTAAGCGATCTCGTTGCGAACGCGGCGCGGCGCGATTTGCACGCGAATGTCGGGCGGCGAGGCGCGGCGCGGCGCGGCGCGGCGCGGCGGCGGCGCGGCGAGACGCGGCACGGAAAAAACAAACCCTTGTTGCATATGGAAGTGTCCTAGGTGAGCGATTTAGACGCGATGGCGATGCGGCGCGGTGGCGGCGCGGCGCGGCGCGGAACGGGCGCGATCAATCCATTTGATTTTTAGACGCGAATATGACGCGGCTAGAGGCGTGGCGTATATAGAATTACCGGCTATGATTTGATTAGTCGACTCCCGTTTGATTTCTTTATAGGTTTTCCTGTAATCTATAGGCACAAAACTAAAAAATATTCAAATTCGCGGAAATTTACATAAAAGACTTAACTCCAGTAGCGTCTATGGCACTTACGACTATTCTGAGTTCGCTGTAATAAACATTCGGCAAAGTAATTAATGTAATTATTTTAAGCTAATTGCGAAGTCTAGGTCACAGAAAAGAGCAACTACTTTCGTTTTTAACCGCCTTAATAAAAAGGAGGTATGTATGTTTGTCCGTGATTTTGATGCGGTTTTCAGTGGGATTGAGAGTGCGAGTGCGAGTGCGAGTGGGAGAGGGAGTGGGTCCCTGTATTACGTGCGCGCAGCCATAGTCTAATAAAACATGGTCTTCCATTCCCAGAGTGACACGGGGCTACGTCACAACAACATGGCCGCTATATATAGCGCTATCGCATATTATCATATAGCGCTGTCGCATGATGACGTAAGCCCGTGTCAGTTAGGTGACCTAGAAAAGACGGGAATGGAGTACCAGGCGGAGTATATTATTATACCATGCGCGCAGCAAGATCAATCGATCGTCATAATGAGACAAAAATAAATAACGCGAAATAAAAAAGTAAAAATATAAATCAATCAATTAAAAAAAAACAAACATAAAAGCAAAATAACTTAATTTCTTAAAAAAACCGGCCAAGTGCGAGTCAGACTCGCGTTTCTAGGGTTCCGTACATCATTCCGACCAGTGTTGGCCGAAAGTTAATGCGAATTGAAAATGTTGGCCATTAACCATTATAAATTGAACCTTAAACCGTAACGAACGATTACAGATTACGGTTCAATTTATAATGGTTAATGGCCAGCATTTTCAATTTGGATTAACTTTCGGCCAACACTGATTCCGACTCACGCTTGACTTCACATTTCTAATAGGTTTTCCTGTCATCTATAGGTAAAGAACAATTTTGTATATATTTTTTTCAATATTTTAGACCCAGTAGTTTTGGAGATAAATGGTCATTTTTTGGCTATTTTCTTAAATAACTTCGAACCTATGTATTTTAAAATTATAAAAAAATGTCCATCTTTAGGTTACTAATGTACATAAGTGTACCAAATTTCAACTTAATTGGTCCAGTAGTTTCCGAGAAAATAGGCTGTGACAGACGGACAGACAGACAGACGCACGAGTGATCCTATAAGGGGTATAAGGGTTCCGTTGTTTCCTTTTGAGGTCCTTTCAAAAACCCAACCCACTGAAAAGCACAAAATATTTTTTTATATACCCAGACCCCACCTCTATCCTTGTCCAGTCCCTATCCCGTCGTAAAGCCAATTTCTGCCAAAACGTAATTAATCCATACTCCATACTATCCATACTATATCAATACTTAATATTATAAAGGCGAAAGTGTGTCTGTCTGTCTGTCTGTTACCTCTTCACGCTTAAGCCGCTGAACCGATTTAGTTGAAATTTGGTACAGGGATAGTTTGAGTCCCGGGGAAGGACATAGGATAGTTTTTATGTCGGAAATCATCCCTGAAGAGAGTGAAAAGGGGGGTGGAATTGAAAGAGTTAATGAATTGCCTAATAATTGAAGCAAGCAATGCGCGAATTGAATCATTGCTATTTGAATTATCCAGGCGCCATACCTACTTTAGCTGCTGTCACTAATTCCACGCAGACGAAGTCGCGGGCAAAAGCTAGTAATATTATAAATGCGAAAGTGTGTCCGTCTGTCTGTCTGTTACCTCTTCACGCTTAAACGGCTGAACCGATTTTCATGAAATTTGGTATAGAGATAGTTTGAGTCCCGGGGAAGGACATAGGGTAAGTACTTTTTATCCCAGAAATCCCTCTTTAAGGGGATGAAAAAGGGGGTGGAAGTTTGTATGGGGAATCAACAACCTTTTCTTCAACAATTCTTCAACTTCTACTTCTCTAACTTCAACTTCTCCAACTCGAACTTTTCCAACCTTTTCAACTTCGTCAACTTCAACTTCTTCAACTTCTACTTTTTCAACTTCTTCAACTTCTTCAACCTTTTCAACTTCAACTTTAACTTCTCCTACTTCAACTTCTCTAACTTCAACTTCTCCTACTTCTTCAACTTCTTTAACTTCATCAACTTCTCTAACTTAAACTTCTCCTACTTCTTCAACTTCTCTTACTTCTTCAACTTCTCCTACTTCTTCAAGTTCTCCTACTTCTTCAACTTCTTCAACCTTTTCAACGTCTTCAACTTTAACTTCTCCTACTTATTCAACTTCTTCAACCTTTTCAACTTCGCCTTCTCCTACTTCTTCAACTATTTCAACCTTTTCAACTTCTTCAACTTTAACTTCTCCTACTTCAACTTCTCTAACTTCAACTTCTCCTACTTCTTCAACTTCTTTAACTTCATCAACTTCTCTAACTTAAACTTCTCCTACTTCTTCAACTTCTCTTACTTCTTCAACTTCTCCTACTTCTTCAAGTTCTCCTACCTCTTCAACTTCTTCAACCTTTTCAACGTCTTCAACTTTAACTTCTCCTACTTATTCAACTTCTTCAACCTTTTCAACTTCGCCTTCTCCTACTTCTTCAACTATTTCAACCTTTTCAACTTCTTCAACTTCAACTTCTCCTACTTCAACTTCTACTTCTCTAACTTCAACTTCTCCTGACTTCTTAAACTTCACATCTCCAACCTTTTCAACTTCTTCAACTTCAACTCCTACTTCTTCAACTCGTCCTTCAACGCCTACTTCTTCAACTTCTTCAACTTCTCTAACTTCAACTTCTCCAACTGGAACTTCTTCAAGTTCTCCAACTTCTTCAACTTCTACTTCTATAACTTCAACATCTCCTACTTCTTGAACTTCAACTTCTCCAACCTTTTCAACTTCTTCAAGTTCTCCAACCTTTTCAACTTCTTCAACTTCAACTTCTTCAAATTCGACTACTCCAACCTTTTCAACTTCAACTTCTCCAACTTCCTCAAATTCAACTTCAACTTCTCCAACTCTAACTCTTCCACTTTTGCACCTTCTTCAACTTCTCCAACTTTTTTTAACTTCTCCAACTTTTTCAACTTCCTCAATTTCTCCAACTTATTTATCTTCCTACTTCTTCAACTTCTACTTCATCAATTCATCCAACTTCTTCAAATTCTCCAACTTTTTCAACTTCAACTTCTTCAAATTCAACTTCAACTTCTCCAACTCGAACTTAGTCAACTTTTTCAACTTCTCAAACTTCTTCAACTTCTCAAACTTTATCAACTTCTACTTCAACTTCAACTTCTCCAACCTTTTCAATTTCTTCAACTTCTCTAACTTCAACTTCTCCTACTTCTTCAACTTCAACTTCTTCAACTTCGACTTCTCCAACTTCTTTAACTTCAACTTCTTCAACTTCAACTTCTCCCACTTCTTTAACTTCAACTCCTACTTCTTCAACTCGTCCTTCAACGTCTACTTCTTCAACTTCTTTAACTTCTCTAACTTCAACTTCTCCAACTCGAACTTCTTCAACTTCTCCAACTTCTTCAACTACTACTTCTATAACTTCAACAACTCCTTTTTCTTGAACTTCAACTTCTCCAACCTTTTCAACTTCTTCAACTTCTCTAACTTCAATTTATCCTACTTCTTCAACTTCGACTTCTCCAACTGGTTCTACTTCAACTTCAACTTCTCCAACCTTTTCAATTTCTTCAACTTCTCTGACTTCAACTTCTCCCACTTCTTCAACTTAAACATCTACTTCTTCAAGTTCTCCAACCTTTTCAACTTCTTCAAATTCAACTTCAACTTCTCCAACTCGAACTGCTTCAACTTTTTCAACTTCTCCAACTTAACCTACTTCTTCAACTTCAACTTCTTCAACTTCGTCTTCTCCAACTTCTTTAACTTCAACTTCTTCAACTTCGACTTATCCAACTTCTTTAACTTCAACTTCTTCAACTTCAACTTCTCCCACTTCTTAAACTTCAACATCTACTTCTTCCACTTCAACTTCTCCAACCTTTCAACTTCTTCAAGTTCTCCAACCTTTTCAACTTCTTCAACTTCTCTAACTTCAACTTCTCCTACTTCTTCCACTTCAACTTCGACTTCTCCAACTTCTACTTCAACTTCAACTTCTCCGACCTTTTCAATTTCTTCAACTTCTCCTACTTCTTCAACTTCAACTTCTTCAACTTCGACTTCTCCAACTTCTTAACTTCAACTTCAACTTCAACTTCTCCCACTTCTTTAACTTCAACTCCTACTTCTTCAACTCGTCCTTCAACGTCTACTTCTTCAACTTCTCTAACTTCAACTTCTCCAACTCGAACTTCTTCAACTTCTCCAACTTCTTCAACTACTACTTCTATAACTTCAACATCTCCTACTTCTTGAACTTCAACTTCTCCTACCTTTTCAACTTCTTCAACTTCTCTAACTTCAATTTATCCTACTTCTTCAACTTCGACTTCTCCAACTTGTTCTACTTCAACTTCAACTTCTCCAACCTTTTCAATTTCTTCAACTTCTCTGACTTCAACTTCTCCTACTTCTTCAACTTCAACTTCGACTTCTCCAACTTCTTAACTTCAACTTCTTCAACTTCTTTTCAACTTTATCAACTTCTGCAACATCTACAACTTCTCCTACTTCAACTTCAACTTCTCCTTTTCAATTTCTTCAACTTCTCTAAATTAACTTCTCCTACTTCAACTTCACCTTCTCCAACCTTTTCAACTTCTTCAACTTATTCAAATTCAACTTCAACTTCTCCAACTCGAACTTCTTCAACTTCTCCAACTTCTTCAACTTCTCCAACTTTAAATTGTCCAACTTCAACTTCTCCAACTCGAACTTCTTCAACTTCTCCATCTTTTTCAACTTCTACTTCTATAACTTCAACATCTCGTACTTCTTGAACTTCTACTACTCCAACCTTTTCAACTTCTTCAACTTCAACTTCAACTTCTCCAACTTCTTCAACTTCTCCAACTCTAACTTTTTCAACTTTTGCACCTTCTTCAACTTCTCCAACTTTTTTAACTTCTCGAACTTTTTTAACTTCTCCAACTTTTTCAACTTCCTCAATTTCTCCAACTTATTTATCTTCCTACTTCTTCAACTTCTACTTCTTCAATGCATCCAACTTCTTCAAATTCTCCAACTTTTTCAACTTCAACTTCGACTTCTCCAACATCATTAACTTCAGCTTCTCCAACTTCTTCAACTTCAACTTCTCCCACTTCTCAACTTCAACTTCTCCATCCTTTTCAACTTCTTCAACTTCTCCAACTTCTCCAACCTTTTCAACTTCTTCAACTTCAACTTCTCCAACTTCTGCAAATTCAAATTCAACTTCTCCAACTCGAAATTCTCCAACTTTTTCAACTTCCTCAATTTCTCCAACTTATTTATCTTCCTACTTTTTCAACTTCTACTTCTTCAATGCATCCAACTTCTTCAAATTCTCCAACTTTTTCAACTTCAACTTCGACTTCTCCAACATCTTTAACTTCAGCTTCTCCAACTTCTTCAACTTCAACTTCTCCCACTTCTTCAACTTCAACCTTTTCAACTTCTTCAACTTCTCCAACTTCTCCAACCTTTTCAACTTCTTCAACTTCAACTTCTCCAACTTCTTCAAATTCAAATTCAACTTCTCCAACTCGAACTTCTTCAACTTTTTCAAATTCTCCAACTTCTCCAACTTTAAATTGTCCAACTTCAACTTCTCCAACTTTTTCAACTTTATCAACTTCTCCAACTTCTACAGCTTCTCCAACTTCTTCAACTTCTCGAACCTCCAAGTTGGAGTGGAGGTGGAAGTATATAGTTGTCTGTAAAGTCGGTTTACGGACGATAATTTTGCGTGATAACGTCATAAGAAAACATTACCATTACATTACGTAACGCTACCATGGAGATCTGTCCACAACGTTACCATGGAGATTTGTCCACAACGTGACACTTTTTCGTGCATGCTACCGGTGTTCATCGATTTATAAGACGTTATCACGTCAAAATTAATAAATAAATAAAAGAAAATAATATCTTAATTTCGTTACAAATAAAGAAAGTTCGCATTTTTGACTAATTGTAATTAGTCATCCATTTTGGGGGCGAAAAGAAGGATGTAATAAAAAGCAGATTTGTTTAAATATTATGGTACCCAAATTACTAATTCCACGCAGACGAAGTCGCGGGCAAAAGCTAGTACCTAATAAGCAAATTAATAACCACCCGGGTAATTGTGTACTTAGTTTTTGAAGGCGGTGCCAAATCAAAATCCCAGTAAACCTAAATTTTAGACAACGAAGAACGCTGCACTTACTTGCATAACCACATAAAGATATAGGTTACTCATAATTTAAATACGAATTTACTAACATATAAACCGTGTCTGCGTGCGGCCATGGCGATCGTGGAGTGTCTCCCTAGTCGGACAAGGCCGCCGCGCCGCGCCGCGCCTTCGCCGCGTTCATGTGTGAGTAGGACACACCTATACGTATCAACGTTTTGTTTCTTCCTCGCCGCGCCGCGCCGCGCCGCGTGTTCGCCGCGCGTTCGCCGCGCCGCTTCGCGTCTAATTCGCTCATGTGTGAGTAGGACACACCTATACGTATCAACGTTTTGTTTCTTCCTCGCCGCGCCGCGCCGCGCCGCACCGCGCCGCGCCGCGCCGCGCCGCGCCGCGCCGCGCCGCGTCGTCGCCGCGCCGCGTTCGCGAGTTGTTCGCTTACGTAAGACGTAGCGTTACGCTACGTCTTACGTAGGCGAACAACGCGCGAACGCGGCGCGGCGCGGCGCGGCGCGGCTAAATCAATCCTTTGATGCCCATAGAAGTGTCCTACGTAAGCGATCTCGTTGCGAACGCGGCGCGGCGCGATTTGCACGCGAATGTCGGGCGGCGAGGCGCGGCGCGGCGCGGCGCGGCGCGGCGGCGGCGCGGCGAGACGCGGCACGGAAAAAACAAACCCTTGTTGCATATGGAAGTGTCCTAGGTGAGCGATTTAGACGCGATGGCGATGCGGCGCGGTGGCGGCGCGGCGCGGCGCGGAACGGGCGCGATCAATCCATTTGATTTTTAGACGCGAATATGACGCGGCTAGAGGCGTGGCGTATATAGAATTACCGGCTATGATTTGATTAGTCGACTCCCGTTTGATTTCTTTATAGGTTTTCCTGTAATCTATAGGCACAAAACTAAAAAATATTCAAATTCGCGGAAATTTACATAAAAGACTTAACTCCAGTAGCGTCTATGGCACTTACGACTATTCTGAGTTCGCTGTAATAAACATTCGGCAAAGTAATTAATGTAATTATTTTAAGCTAATTGCGAAGTCTAGGTCACAGAAAAGAGCAACTACTTTCGTTTTTAACCGCCTTAATAAAAAGGAGGTATGTATGTTTGTCCGTGATTTTGATGCGGTTTTCAGTGGGATTGAGAGTGCGAGTGCGAGTGCGAGTGGGAGAGGGAGTGGGTCCCTGTATTACGTGCGCGCAGCCATAGTCTAATAAAACATGGTCTTCCATTCCCAGAGTGACACGGGGCTACGTCACAACAACATGGCCGCTATATATAGCGCTATCGCATATTATCATATAGCGCTGTCGCATGATGACGTAAGCCCGTGTCAGTTAGGTGACCTAGAAAAGACGGGAATGGAGTACCAGGCGGAGTATATTATTATACCATGCGCGCAGCAAGATCAATCGATCGTCATAATGAGACAAAAATAAATAACGCGAAATAAAAAAGTAAAAATATAAATCAATCAATTAAAAAAAAACAAACATAAAAGCAAAATAACTTAATTTCTTAAAAAAACCGGCCAAGTGCGAGTCAGACTCGCGTTTCTAGGGTTCCGTACATCATTCCGACCAGTGTTGGCCGAAAGTTAATGCGAATTGAAAATGTTGGCCATTAACCATTATAAATTGAACCTTAAACCGTAACGAACGATTACAGATTACGGTTCAATTTATAATGGTTAATGGCCAGCATTTTCAATTTGGATTAACTTTCGGCCAACACTGATTCCGACTCACGCTTGACTTCACATTTCTAATAGGTTTTCCTGTCATCTATAGGTAAAGAACAATTTTGTATATATTTTTTTCAATATTTTAGACCCAGTAGTTTTGGAGATAAATGGTCATTTTTTGGCTATTTTCTTAAATAACTTCGAACCTATGTATTTTAAAATTATAAAAAAATGTCCATCTTTAGGTTACTAATGTACATAAGTGTACCAAATTTCAACTTAATTGGTCCAGTAGTTTCCGAGAAAATAGGCTGTGACAGACGGACAGACAGACAGACGCACGAGTGATCCTATAAGGGGTATAAGGGTTCCGTTGTTTCCTTTTGAGGTCCTTTCAAAAACCCAACCCACTGAAAAGCACAAAATATTTTTTTATATACCCAGACCCCACCTCTATCCTTGTCCAGTCCCTATCCCGTCGTAAAGCCAATTTCTGCCAAAACGTAATTAATCCATACTCCATACTATCCATACTATATCAATACTTAATATTATAAAGGCGAAAGTGTGTCTGTCTGTCTGTCTGTTACCTCTTCACGCTTAAGCCGCTGAACCGATTTAGTTGAAATTTGGTACAGGGATAGTTTGAGTCCCGGGGAAGGACATAGGATAGTTTTTATGTCGGAAATCATCCCTGAAGAGAGTGAAAAGGGGGGTGGAATTGAAAGAGTTAATGAATTGCCTAATAATTGAAGCAAGCAATGCGCGAATTGAATCATTGCTATTTGAATTATCCAGGCGCCATACCTACTTTAGCTGCTGTCACTAATTCCACGCAGACGAAGTCGCGGGCAAAAGCTAGTAATATTATAAATGCGAAAGTGTGTCCGTCTGTCTGTCTGTTACCTCTTCACGCTTAAACGGCTGAACCGATTTTCATGAAATTTGGTATAGAGATAGTTTGAGTCCCGGGGAAGGACATAGGGTAAGTACTTTTTATCCCAGAAATCCCTCTTTAAGGGGATGAAAAAGGGGGTGGAAGTTTGTATGGGGAATCAACAACCTTTTCTTCAACAATTCTTCAACTTCTACTTCTCTAACTTCAACTTCTCCAACTCGAACTTTTCCAACCTTTTCAACTTCGTCAACTTCAACTTCTTCAACTTCTACTTTTTCAACTTCTTCAACTTCTTCAACCTTTTCAACTTCAACTTTAACTTCTCCTACTTCAACTTCTCTAACTTCAACTTCTCCTACTTCTTCAACTTCTTTAACTTCATCAACTTCTCTAACTTAAACTTCTCCTACTTCTTCAACTTCTCTTACTTCTTCAACTTCTCCTACTTCTTCAAGTTCTCCTACTTCTTCAACTTCTTCAACCTTTTCAACGTCTTCAACTTTAACTTCTCCTACTTATTCAACTTCTTCAACCTTTTCAACTTCGCCTTCTCCTACTTCTTCAACTATTTCAACCTTTTCAACTTCTTCAACTTTAACTTCTCCTACTTCAACTTCTCTAACTTCAACTTCTCCTACTTCTTCAACTTCTTTAACTTCATCAACTTCTCTAACTTAAACTTCTCCTACTTCTTCAACTTCTCTTACTTCTTCAACTTCTCCTACTTCTTCAAGTTCTCCTACCTCTTCAACTTCTTCAACCTTTTCAACGTCTTCAACTTTAACTTCTCCTACTTATTCAACTTCTTCAACCTTTTCAACTTCGCCTTCTCCTACTTCTTCAACTATTTCAACCTTTTCAACTTCTTCAACTTCAACTTCTCCTACTTCAACTTCTACTTCTCTAACTTCAACTTCTCCTGACTTCTTAAACTTCACATCTCCAACCTTTTCAACTTCTTCAACTTCAACTCCTACTTCTTCAACTCGTCCTTCAACGCCTACTTCTTCAACTTCTTCAACTTCTCTAACTTCAACTTCTCCAACTGGAACTTCTTCAAGTTCTCCAACTTCTTCAACTTCTACTTCTATAACTTCAACATCTCCTACTTCTTGAACTTCAACTTCTCCAACCTTTTCAACTTCTTCAAGTTCTCCAACCTTTTCAACTTCTTCAACTTCAACTTCTTCAAATTCGACTACTCCAACCTTTTCAACTTCAACTTCTCCAACTTCCTCAAATTCAACTTCAACTTCTCCAACTCTAACTCTTCCACTTTTGCACCTTCTTCAACTTCTCCAACTTTTTTTAACTTCTCCAACTTTTTCAACTTCCTCAATTTCTCCAACTTATTTATCTTCCTACTTCTTCAACTTCTACTTCATCAATTCATCCAACTTCTTCAAATTCTCCAACTTTTTCAACTTCAACTTCTTCAAATTCAACTTCAACTTCTCCAACTCGAACTTAGTCAACTTTTTCAACTTCTCAAACTTCTTCAACTTCTCAAACTTTATCAACTTCTACTTCAACTTCAACTTCTCCAACCTTTTCAATTTCTTCAACTTCTCTAACTTCAACTTCTCCTACTTCTTCAACTTCAACTTCTTCAACTTCGACTTCTCCAACTTCTTTAACTTCAACTTCTTCAACTTCAACTTCTCCCACTTCTTTAACTTCAACTCCTACTTCTTCAACTCGTCCTTCAACGTCTACTTCTTCAACTTCTTTAACTTCTCTAACTTCAACTTCTCCAACTCGAACTTCTTCAACTTCTCCAACTTCTTCAACTACTACTTCTATAACTTCAACAACTCCTTTTTCTTGAACTTCAACTTCTCCAACCTTTTCAACTTCTTCAACTTCTCTAACTTCAATTTATCCTACTTCTTCAACTTCGACTTCTCCAACTGGTTCTACTTCAACTTCAACTTCTCCAACCTTTTCAATTTCTTCAACTTCTCTGACTTCAACTTCTCCCACTTCTTCAACTTAAACATCTACTTCTTCAAGTTCTCCAACCTTTTCAACTTCTTCAAATTCAACTTCAACTTCTCCAACTCGAACTGCTTCAACTTTTTCAACTTCTCCAACTTAACCTACTTCTTCAACTTCAACTTCTTCAACTTCGTCTTCTCCAACTTCTTTAACTTCAACTTCTTCAACTTCGACTTATCCAACTTCTTTAACTTCAACTTCTTCAACTTCAACTTCTCCCACTTCTTAAACTTCAACATCTACTTCTTCCACTTCAACTTCTCCAACCTTTCAACTTCTTCAAGTTCTCCAACCTTTTCAACTTCTTCAACTTCTCTAACTTCAACTTCTCCTACTTCTTCCACTTCAACTTCGACTTCTCCAACTTCTACTTCAACTTCAACTTCTCCGACCTTTTCAATTTCTTCAACTTCTCCTACTTCTTCAACTTCAACTTCTTCAACTTCGACTTCTCCAACTTCTTAACTTCAACTTCAACTTCAACTTCTCCCACTTCTTTAACTTCAACTCCTACTTCTTCAACTCGTCCTTCAACGTCTACTTCTTCAACTTCTCTAACTTCAACTTCTCCAACTCGAACTTCTTCAACTTCTCCAACTTCTTCAACTACTACTTCTATAACTTCAACATCTCCTACTTCTTGAACTTCAACTTCTCCTACCTTTTCAACTTCTTCAACTTCTCTAACTTCAATTTATCCTACTTCTTCAACTTCGACTTCTCCAACTTGTTCTACTTCAACTTCAACTTCTCCAACCTTTTCAATTTCTTCAACTTCTCTGACTTCAACTTCTCCTACTTCTTCAACTTCAACTTCGACTTCTCCAACTTCTTAACTTCAACTTCTTCAACTTCTTTTCAACTTTATCAACTTCTGCAACATCTACAACTTCTCCTACTTCAACTTCAACTTCTCCTTTTCAATTTCTTCAACTTCTCTAAATTAACTTCTCCTACTTCAACTTCACCTTCTCCAACCTTTTCAACTTCTTCAACTTATTCAAATTCAACTTCAACTTCTCCAACTCGAACTTCTTCAACTTCTCCAACTTCTTCAACTTCTCCAACTTTAAATTGTCCAACTTCAACTTCTCCAACTCGAACTTCTTCAACTTCTCCATCTTTTTCAACTTCTACTTCTATAACTTCAACATCTCGTACTTCTTGAACTTCTACTACTCCAACCTTTTCAACTTCTTCAACTTCAACTTCAACTTCTCCAACTTCTTCAACTTCTCCAACTCTAACTTTTTCAACTTTTGCACCTTCTTCAACTTCTCCAACTTTTTTAACTTCTCGAACTTTTTTAACTTCTCCAACTTTTTCAACTTCCTCAATTTCTCCAACTTATTTATCTTCCTACTTCTTCAACTTCTACTTCTTCAATGCATCCAACTTCTTCAAATTCTCCAACTTTTTCAACTTCAACTTCGACTTCTCCAACATCATTAACTTCAGCTTCTCCAACTTCTTCAACTTCAACTTCTCCCACTTCTCAACTTCAACTTCTCCATCCTTTTCAACTTCTTCAACTTCTCCAACTTCTCCAACCTTTTCAACTTCTTCAACTTCAACTTCTCCAACTTCTGCAAATTCAAATTCAACTTCTCCAACTCGAAATTCTCCAACTTTTTCAACTTCCTCAATTTCTCCAACTTATTTATCTTCCTACTTTTTCAACTTCTACTTCTTCAATGCATCCAACTTCTTCAAATTCTCCAACTTTTTCAACTTCAACTTCGACTTCTCCAACATCTTTAACTTCAGCTTCTCCAACTTCTTCAACTTCAACTTCTCCCACTTCTTCAACTTCAACCTTTTCAACTTCTTCAACTTCTCCAACTTCTCCAACCTTTTCAACTTCTTCAACTTCAACTTCTCCAACTTCTTCAAATTCAAATTCAACTTCTCCAACTCGAACTTCTTCAACTTTTTCAAATTCTCCAACTTCTCCAACTTTAAATTGTCCAACTTCAACTTCTCCAACTTTTTCAACTTTATCAACTTCTCCAACTTCTACAGCTTCTCCAACTTCTTCAACTTCTCGAACCTCCAAGTTGGAGTGGAGGTGGAAGTATATAGTTGTCTGTAAAGTCGGTTTACGGACGATAATTTTGCGTGATAACGTCATAAGAAAACATTACCATTACATTACGTAACGCTACCATGGAGATCTGTCCACAACGTTACCATGGAGATTTGTCCACAACGTGACACTTTTTCGTGCATGCTACCGGTGTTCATCGATTTATAAGACGTTATCACGTCAAAATTAATAAATAAATAAAAGAAAATAATATCTTAATTTCGTTACAAATAAAGAAAGTTCGCATTTTTGACTAATTGTAATTAGTCATCCATTTTGGGGGCGAAAAGAAGGATGTAATAAAAAGCAGATTTGTTTAAATATTATGGTACCCAAATTACTAATTCCACGCAGACGAAGTCGCGGGCAAAAGCTAGTACCTAATAAGCAAATTAATAACCACCCGGGTAATTGTGTACTTAGTTTTTGAAGGCGGTGCCAAATCAAAATCCCAGTAAACCTAAATTTTAGACAACGAAGAACGCTGCACTTACTTGCATAACCACATAAAGATATAGGTTACTCATAATTTAAATACGAATTTACTAACATATAAACCGTGTCTGCGTGCGGCCATGGCGATCGTGGAGTGTCTCCCTAGTCGGACAAGGCCGCCGCGCCGCGCCGCGCCTTCGCCGCGTTCATGTGTGAGTAGGACACACCTATACGTATCAACGTTTTGTTTCTTCCTCGCCGCGCCGCGCCGCGCCGCGTGTTCGCCGCGCGTTCGCCGCGCCGCTTCGCGTCTAATTCGCTCATGTGTGAGTAGGACACACCTATACGTATCAACGTTTTGTTTCTTCCTCGCCGCGCCGCGCCGCGCCGCACCGCGCCGCGTCGTCGCCGCGCCGCGTTCGCGAGTTGTTCGCTTACGTAAGACGTAGCGTTATACGTATCCAATCCCATTCCAACAGAAAGTTAAATAAGGAGAGTTTAAAATGAACTTCCAGTTAACTCCGAGTGGACTTTATAGGCCCAAGGATTCTTTAGGCTCCTAGCTTAATTACATTCAGTTCACGGTAACTTCAACAATTAGGAAGTAAATAGGTAAGTTTAATTTAACTTGGCCTAGTAGTAATTACTATTGTGGCGGCATTGCGATATCTTTAAATTTATTAAGAAGCACGTGCAGATAATAAATTCAATATTTAATAAAATATTCTGTTGATAGAACACTTTAAACTCTCGCGTTTTGTATACAAATTTAATTACACAAGCGGGTCTACCGTCTTTCCGTGACCACAGCTGGTGCAACTCAGCTGAAACTGAGCTGAGCTAAAAGTCAATTTTGAGATTTCAAGCTGAATATACCCGTCGCTCTGACGGGGCGTGAGAGACTGTATTTGTGTGTGTAATGCACGCGCACAGATGCGTACACTTGCACCCGCGCGCGCCTCATTGCCGACAATTTGCAATGTTATTTTTCGTGCGTTACTGCCACGAGGCGTTCACTTATTACTTACTGTGTTGCGATTGAATTTTTTGACCCGGCTTACGTTTACGGAACTCGATAATCTTTCTACTACTGTGACTTGGCTTTGTTTACTTGACTTTGCTGATCAGCTTATTGTTTTGGACTCCGTGAGTTGTGGTTACCTATTGGACCGCACGCAATTCATCTACCTTTATTCAAGTAATTAAGCGTAATTAGCCGAAACCTTTATAAGAGTGTAATTCATAAGAAGTACATAAGATATAATTTATGTACTGGTTTGCTGTTAGCTTTTAATTGTATCACTTTACATATATGTTACTCAAATAACTAACACGGTTACACTGTTGTAAGAACATTATTTTTCAGGTAGGCCTTATTATACCTACTATAGGCCTTATTACCTCCTAGTACCTTAGTAGTAGTAGTACTACTACGGAAATTGATTCAAAGACTCAAGATTGACTTAAGTGGCAGTAGGGTGTAGGGTTTTTTCTAGGCTTAATGAGTTCGCTGAAGCTTATTTTTTATACTTAGCGCACAGAACCACTAGTTTAACAGTATCAGCTCTAACCACATGTCACCATTTTGTCCTTTACGTAACAAACTCAGGGGCCCAGAATATCCGATGTACCTATCAAATCAAGGTTCTGTACCAAATAAGGCCCGGTTATTATAGTTCGTTATTTTTTAGCATTAGAAAGAAGGTAAACAATCATGACGTGTATTTTTATTAATAATTATTAAAAAACGCTTTCAAAAATTAGTTTATATTACTTATGAAAGCAAAAGAATATAAAAAAGTATATGATTAATACATACATACATACATACATACAATCACGCCTATTTCCCGGAGGGGTAGGCAGAGACCACGGATTTCCACTTGCTACGATCCTGACATACCACTTTCGCTTCCTTCACATTCATAACATTCCTCATACACGCTCGCCGGTTTAGGGTGCTCTTGCTCATTAATATGATTAATATGATTTATAATTCTAACATATTTGCTATGACTTATTTTTCAATGGTAATTTTTAATAAGACATGTCAAAATCTGTTACCTTAATGCAAAAAAAACGAACTTTAAGCGTGCTAACTTTCAAAATTTCATTTTTTATAAGATAGTATAAGTAGATGGGCAAAAATTTTGCGTCCATGTCCACCAGTGAGTAAGTGATTGAGATACCTAAACATTTAACTTTATAATGTAAAATGATATAATTTACTAACCTACTCGTTTAATTTCAGGTAGGTTGAATAAGGAACCAAGTAACCATGGGGAGGAGCAGTATTTACTAACATTTTCTTTTTGGGTCTTCAGAGTGTATCGTTTCCTTTTTTTTGCACATATTACACTTAAATATATATTCTCTGTGTAAACCCTTACGTCTTTCAATGACAAAGGCAAGATCAGCAAATGTACAATTTGTATGATCGTGCCTGATATTTGAGATCACAGAAAATAAATATTTTAAATCCACTATTCTGCGACCTTCTAAAATTTTGTTTTATCATGATTCATGATCAAAAAGCTCGGATTCAATAGTCATATCAAACGTCGATTATGCAGTTGATGATGAGCTTGCATTTTCTACCATTGGTGCTGCAAATGCATCAACCGGTGGCGATAAACTTTGCCCTCTTGTAAAACAAATTACTATTGTGATTGTGTCCAGCAAAAGGCCAAAATTCGGTTTACTTTCCTGTTTCAAATATTACTAATTTATTCATATTTCAGATTAGGTACATAGGTAACTGTTTGAATGTTACAATGCCAGCTGGCAAATTCTATCACATTTGTTTGTTTGGTAGTCATGGTAACATTCACTTACATTGATATCCTTATTAATATCTGTATCTTATTATCCAGACCTTAAAATATTGCCAACGTTGCCCTTTAAAAAAATACTGTTTAAATAATTGGCTACTCAAACAATGCTTCTATAGTATAAATAATGACTACACAAAAATGGGTAGTATTGTATATAATGCACGAAATAAGGCCCGATTCTTAAGCGGGTGTAAATTTTGAGGCCATGTCCGCTAATACTATAGACAAAATATCAAGTTTAATAAACACAAAAAAAAAACATTGATGGGCCTTATTTTATAATTTAGGCCTTACTTTGTAATTTAAAGTAGAGTTAGGCCAAGAAAAATCTATAGCGATTTTGATAGAACACGCAGTGCAAGTATTATTTCAAACGTCGCTTCTATGAAATTATGACATATAAATAACACTTGCACTGCGTGTGCTATCAAAATTGCTGTAGACTTTTCTTGGTCTGACTCTAAAATATTCTTTATTACACCACAAACATAAAAACAAATTTAAAAAAAACCGGCGAAGTGCAAGTCGGACTCGCACACGAAGGGTTCCGTACCATTATTTATAAAAACGGTCACCCATCCAAGTACTGACCCCGCCCGACGTTGCTTAACTTCGGTCAAAAATCACGTTTGTTGTATGGGAGGCCCCACTAAAATTTTTATTTTATCCTGTTTTTAGTATTTGTTGTTATAGCGGCAACAGAAATAAATCATCTGGGAAAATTTCAACTGTCTAGCTATCACGGTTCGTGAGATACAGCCTGGTGACAGACGGACGGACGGACAGCGGAATCTTAGTAATAGGGTCCCGTGTTTTACCCTTTGGGTACGGAACCCTAAAACCGATTTACAATGTAGATAAAGGTAGCAACAGGCGGTCTTATCGCTGTTAGTTCTTATTCTTCGTTTGTTTAGCATTAGAGTGAAGGTGACGTGTCTTTTTTAAGCATGCAATCGTATAATTATTTAGCTTTTTTTGTAATAGTTATGTACTTAGTGGTTAATATTAGTATTTACTATTTTATTTTTCAATAATGCTTAAAAACGAAGTATAGACATGACAACCAAATATTAACGCCATATATTGTAGGGCAGGATATACAGAACATGAATCATTTGTACTGTCACGCTCCGTGATTGTTGAGCCATTTAGGGTTCTAGCTAAATTGGACATTCCATAGAGCACGAGTAAGTATGGAACAACCAATTCAGCTAGGACCCTAAATTGCTCGACAATTACGAAGCGTGCCTGTAGGTACCTAAAAATTTTGTTAACCCATTTTAACCATGCAATTATGAGAAATAGGGTGGCCAAAAGTATAACACCAGAAATTCAGTCACTTGGTTTTTATTATGTTAAAATAATTCACTACAAAATTATATTAATTATTATTTTAATAAGTTGCTGTTTACACTAGAACACTTATTTTAAATACTTAGATAGGTGTGAACGGTTTCACAGCTCAACCGAAAAGACCCCGATCATCAGTTGGTCAGGTGTTTTATACCTGGCGAAATGGCGCCACCTCGATCGGACGTGACGTCACAATCAGCCGACTTTAACCTGGCGAAAATGGCGCCACCTCGTTCGGACGTGACGTCACGATCAGGCGTTTTAATAAACCACGTGATCACGTATTTTGTTCGTCAATACACTTACTATTTACGAGACCAAGTGTTTTATATTTGAAATTAACAATTAATAAAAATATTTCTTACATTCGGCCTTTCCTGACATCAAGTTTGTCCCAAACTGAGGTACTTAAAGATTAACATGGTCATCAATACATATCCTATTTAAGATTACAAACTGGACTACATAATATTTGAAATGATATCGTACACAGGTTTTTTTTTTTTTTTTTTTTTTTTTTTTACATAACTGACTTTTAATCACACTCAATCATGACTACATATTATCGGTATCATCACACATCAACCATATTATTAATTCCGTCGTTCCACTCTTGCTATACTGCCATACTAACCATACTACCATACTAACCATACTAGCCATACTAACCATACTAGCCATACTAACCATACTACCCTTACTATCCTTGCTAACCATACTACCAATACTAATCATCAAAACATTTTAAAATCAGTTTAGCATTACTATATTTACTATGAATAATTACTGACAAAGAACATAAATAACTCTAATAATCCAATCATCATTAAATGCTGTCATATAGCTAATGAATTATGAGTTTGAGATGACTTCGATAGTTAACTACCAATTCAAATCAATTCAATCTCACTCACGAATGATTATCTCTTCTCACTTAGCCACTGCTAACTACTCGGATCAACAACTTCGTATATACAATATCTTTGATACAATTACTATTTCCAGCTCTTATCCATTTCACACATACATATAAAACGATATACTTAATCATAACTCTACACACACGAATAAGTTTTATATTCAAATCACTATGAAATCTTTTTCGATCGTGCACCAAGAACTCATTAATGGTCGTTACTTTCGGATTCAGAGCTACTTGTAAAGTCATCACCATTATCATCAGTGTGCGTATTTATCCAGGGTTTAATACGATCAGCTGCCCATACATTACAATAGTTTCTCTGTGTAATGTTAGACCCTATAATACTAGCTATTTCATACCTATCATTTTCGAGAACTTTTGTAATCCTAAATGGTCCTGTAAATTTGGGCAATAATTTCTTGCTTTGACCTTCATTACTTGGGGTTGGTTTCAGTATCTTTACGAGATCTCCTACTTTATAAGTTCTGGCCTTTATCTTATGACTGTCATACCGTATCTTTTGGGATGCTTGATCTTTCCCAATGTGTGAACTTATTTCTGCCCTAATATCCTCTATAGTACCGACTTGTCGTGTCTCGTGCAAAATTTCTGAAAAAGCATTATCGCCTTTACTGACCATTCTAACTCCGAACATTGCTTCTGAAGGCGTTTTGCCTATCCCCTTATTCATGGTATTATTTAACCCCCACTGTACCTTCCCTAAAATAGTATCCCAATAGCGTTCACCTAACTTATTTGCGTACGCAGTCAGTGAATCAAGTATCGTCCGATTATATCGTTCTACTTGTCCATTAGCTCGAGGTGTACATACCGCATTAAGGATGTGTTTAATTTTTGATCGTTCACAGTAATTCTTAAATTCTTTTGAAGTAAAAGAAGTTCCTCGATCAGAAATTAATCTATTGGGATAGCCAAATCTCGTGAAAATATCTTCTAAAGCTCGAATCGTTAAGTTAGATTTAAGATTTCGAAGTGGTTTCAGCAAGCAGAATTTGGTAAACGCGTCCACACATACCAGGAGATACGACTGACTCTTTGCACTTTTTACAAAAGGCCCTAAATGATCAATATGTATAGTGTCAAAGGGTCTGTCAACCTTATGGATCGGATGCAAAAAACCCTCTTTAGGTCCCGTCGGCTCTTTACTATATGCGCATTCAATACACGCACGGACATACTTGGTTATAAAGCGTCTCATCTTAGGGAACCAAAAATCTTGCTTTATTTTCTCCAAAGTTTTCTCAACGCTAAAATGACCAATGTCGTCATGATTAAACTTACACAATTGAAACCTTGCACTTTTAGGAACAACCCATTTTAACTCACTACCTACTTTTCTAAATAGTCTATTATCTTTAACCAAATAATTATCTTTTATTTCGGAATATTCTTTATCTTCTAAAATTTTACGTATCCGCTGGATTTCGCCGTCATTTAACTGTAGACTAAGTAGCCAATCTTCCTGTGTGATTCTTAATATTGAAGGTATAGGGTCTTGAATTGGTTCCGGTCCACAAGGCTGAGGGTTCCTACTGAGTGCATCGACATGAGACATAGTATGACCTGGTTTGTATTGAATCTCGAAATCGAACTCCTGCATTGCAATCCACCACCGTGCTACGCGAGGAACGAGATCTCTCTTAGCAAAAGTTGCTCGTAACGCGCTACAATCAGTAACAAGAGTGAACTTTAAGCCTACCAAATACACTCTGAATCTTTGTAATGAACAGATAGCAGCCAAGGTTTCAAGTTCATACGCATGGTAATTTTGTTCTTCTAAGCTAGTTTTGCGACTGAAATAAGCTATCGGACGGAAACTGCCTGTCGTATAGTCTCTTTGCATTAAAATTCCTCCTAAGCCGTATTTGCTAGCATCAGTATGTACCTGCGTTTCGCTTTGTGGATTATAAATTCCTAACAAGGGTCGTTGTGTAAGTGACTCTTTCAGTTGGTGAAATGCTTGTTCTTGTTCTGGTGTCCAGCACCAAGAACAGTCCTTTCTAGTCAAATCAGTAAGTGGTCTAGCTATGAGCGCAAACCCCTGAATAAACTTCCGAAAATAACTTGCTAGGCCAATGAACTGTCTCACTTCATGTACGTTTCGTGGTGTTGGAAAACTTGCAACGGCAGCAATCTTATCTTTTCCCGGTTTAATTCCTTTCGCACTTATTTCATAACCTAAATATTCTAGTTCTTCTTGAAGAAAATTGCATTTTTGTAAATTTAGAGTTAGTCCCGCGTCTAGTAACAGTTTAAATGTATTTTCTAATCTTACTATTTGTTCAGCAAAATCTTTTCCAGGTATAAGTATGTCATCCATATAAGCGAGTGTGGAATTAAATCGGGAATTGCCTAATATTTTATTAATGGTTCGCTGAAATACAGCCGGTGAATTTGCAAGACCAAAAGGCATTTTCTTGAATTGGTATAACCCATCAGGAGTGATAAAAGAGGTATATGGTCTACAGTCTTCACGTATAGGTATCTGGTAATAACCACTAGCAAGATCTAAGCTTGAATAATATTTATTCCCATTTAACATGTCTAACTGGTCCTCGATCCTAGGCATTGGGTAATGATCCTTGACAGTTTTTTGGTTTAGTGCCCTAAAATCTACACAAAGTCTTCGCCCACCGTTTTTTTTTGAAACTAATAAAATAGGACTCGCGTATGGAGAGTTAGATTCTTCGGCTATATCATTCTCAATAAGTTCTGTCACCATATCCCTAACTATCTGCCGCTCTGTATAACTCAATCTATATGGTCGGTAGACAACTGGTGTTTGGTCTTTAAGCTCAATAACCATTTCTGACGCATCTGTACACCCTAATTCTGATAAATTTTGTGCAAAACATGGCCTGTACTTATTGATTAAATCAATTACAATCTTTGATTGGTCATCAGATAAATTTGGATTCATTTTAATATCACCTTTAGTGAATGGTGTAAGAGTAGTCTGATCAGTTATTCTATTGCAAGAGACTTTTGATTCGTCTAAAGATTCAACAACAGAGACTTCATCCGCGCGTACAAACAAGGATCCAGCCTTCAATGTTATTGGTTTCGTGGATTGATTACATACCGCAATTTTACAGTCTCCGTTATGTAAACTATAGACTCCTCCTACAACACTATAATCCATGTTTTTCTGAGACCGTAAGCTATCGTTAATCAAGATGTCGCAATTCCTTTGTTCACTACTTTTACAGTCCACAAATTCAAACGCGCCTACCTTAGTGTCAGTTACGATTCTAAGAACTACCTTTTCACTAGTAGATTCAACATTATTTGCCAGGGTAGCCCAATCTATGTTCGTATTGTTTGTATCACATTTTAGTATGTCTAGTCGCTCATGTGTTTTTACTGCTAAAACTTCGGGTCTTTCTGTAAAGTCCTGCCCTACTAAAATTTCGTCAGTTAATACAGCTGCCGTCCTAGTCTAAAAGGCAGTTTTTCGACAAAAGCTAGTTTCGAGATAATCGCAAAAAACCAACCCAAACATCTTTCTTGAATTTCTACGAAACGGAAAAACTTTTTCCATTTTTTCTTTTTGTATGTGGTAGGTATATATATGTACTTATTTTAGGTATTTATAGTATGTTTCTAAACAGCTCAGTTTTTTTTTATTTTATAAAAAACACTTTAGATTAGTATTAAGCTTAAAAATGTGTAGGTCGTACTAGTCAAGAAGGCGGTAAACATGCGTTATGCGGCGTTCTAAGTTAGTTACGAAGTAGAAACTAGGTAAAAACGCCGTATATGTCACATGCTGCCTTTTTGCTTAGTAACAATGTATAATTCGCACTTGAAATCCTAAGTTAAAAGACCTTATAGTAGCTATTCGGCCTTTTTGGTTAGTATACTAGGAAAAATTAAGATTTTATCCAGATTTTCGACTAGCGTGCTAGTGTAAAAAAACGTATACCACCAAAAACACCGAATATACGGTTTTATAGATTAGTATTTATGGAAGAAATGGGAATAAAAAACAGTCACGTAGTTTAAATGTTTATTTATAAAACGAGGTCCAGCGATTACTTTTTGGATTATAATCTTAATTACCATACAAAATTAACACATAAATTGGGTTATTCCCACTAGTTACCATCAAGTTGTTACCAGTGCTATCTAATGGGATTTGTTTCCCAGTAGTTACCACTGGTAAAAGGTGGGATATTTTTCCCAGTAGTTATACCCCTACAATTTTGTTAGGGTTCAATAAAGCCTCTATTTTTATGTGTTAATTTTGTATGGTAATTAAGATTATAATCCAAAAAGTAATCGCTGGACCTCGTTTTTTTAATAATAACCTAGTAGTATAGTGTTTTTTGTTCATATAATAAAATACATTTAAACTGTACTGTAAAAAAATGTTGGTGGTAACTACTAGGAAAAAAATCCCACCTTTTACCAGTGGTAACTACTGGAAAAAAAATTCCCAGTAGTTACCACAAAACCGAGTTGGTGGTAGCTACTGGGAAGAAAGGTGGGAAATAAATTCTTAGTAATACCACTGGTAACAACTTGGTATCTACACCTAACTAGTGGGAATAACCCCATAATATGTAACAAATTTTTAAAGTGTACGGTCTTTCTGATTTTATTTGTATCATAGGCTAGATTTACTCGACTCTACTAATAAATAATAAATAAATTACATGTACTTCTAATGAGCATGAGCAACGAAACTTAAAAGAGTCCGCAATAAGCTCAGCCGAATTTTTACTTCCCATAAAAACGGAGATTCGTACTCATTTTAAAACAACGTGTTGGATTGTAATAAATTGCACATACAATAACATGAGGTATATCTATACCAGTACCTAATTAGTTTATATTCCAACAAAACGAATGAAATAGAGGAAAAATAAGTTTTGTATGAAAAACTTATATTCGCTGTATTTTTTAACTATGGTATCTGAAGCTACACATTAATTACAGGCATAGATATACCTTATCCTTTAGTGAGTACAAAGTTTTAGAGCAATCTAGCTAATCGTTTTAAAATGAGAGCGTAACTACGTTTGTATGGAGAACCCAGATTGCTGCTGACTTAAATCTTAGCAACCATTTACCTTTGTAGGTGACCAGTTTTCGCATACACGTAACTCAAAATAATACATAATGTTTTACCGAATTCGTGGCATCTCTAATAGTTATTTTAGTTTGTTATCAATATTATAGGCATCGAATCATCGAGAATTTCATCGCACGGTAAGACGTTAGCGAGCTATGTAGTCTACATTAGCAATAAAATTAAACTCGTATTAATTCCTGCACATACTCTGTCATTTATTTAATTCTAAAACGCCTTTTAGCGGTTGTAATTAAAAATCAGATTCAAATTTGAATAAAATTATATTTCTATTAGATTACAAACTCGTAGCTTTTACTATTTTAACATACAACTATTACCTAATACACAAATATACCAACTTATTTTAAGATACGTATTGTTTTTTATAAAACGTAATAGATAATACTGCAATATATAAATACTATGATAAATAAAACGTAATATAATTTGCAGTAATTAATTTACTATATTTCTGTCCGAAATCTATTGCCTAGATAATAAGAGTGACGTCAGGTGACTTACTAGGCTACCAAAAGCATGTGAGTGGTTAGATATTGACAAACTACAATAAAAATAATTCAATTCCGCTTGAGGCATTGCTTGGGGCCCATGGTGCGATATGAACTAGATAAAACCCACTTATATATTAGGCCATTAAATAGGCCTAATATATATATATGTATATAACTCTCAGTTGGTTTTTGGATGGACCCAGGTTCCATACAAAGATGCCCAGGTCCTTTGTCCTGGTTATCTAAATACTTAGGCGGGAAATGTTATTTTGTCCATAAGAATTCTCATTAAATTTCCCTTTAAAACATTTTTCATTAAGATTTAAACTCTTCGTAATGTCAAATACCTACTTGGCTTATAGGGAATTAAACCCGATACAATTAGCTCTAATATAAATTTGATTTTATTTGAATAAAAGCAGTCAAATCGTCGAATGAAAAAATAAAACTTAAACAACGTTTGCTGTAGAAAAGTACGTATGAACAATTTCACCATCACAAACTACGCTAGAAAGACGTATTTGCTGTCGAGCGTTAGTATTTGCGAGGCAGTTTTAAAGTATATACCTTGATAAAAATGATAATACTCGAAGGTACTAATTGTAAACACTACATATTATTGATAACATATGATGGTAATGCAATAATAAAGTATTTTTCTTACTTTGGCGTTCGGTCAATATTTCGCGCGCAAAATGCCACCTCCGCTCGCATACCGGCAGCCACAAGCCTGCGCTTGCGGCTGACGGCTTTTACTTAGCATAAGGGTGTCTTTCGGCGCGCGGGGAGCATGACGAAGGTTGGAGCATATACTGCGTTATAGACTAGTTAGACGCACTTTCAACCTTTATAAAAGTTTGTTTGCGTTTAATACGACGTCCATACAAAATAAGAAGAACGTATAACATTTATACGTTTCTAAAGACTATTATGGTGACGTAAAAAAGTTAAGTGATACTAGGCTTAAATGACGTATGAGACATTTAAACAAAAAAAAATATTATACGATTTTTTAGACTAGTATCAGATCTAAAATTTTGCTAAAGATCCTAATCTTAAAGCGCGTATAGCGTCTTTTACGTATTTTTAGCCTAGTTTTTGGCTTATACGTTATTTTAGGCTAGACACGGTGAATAAGATTTTACGCAAACCAGAGCGTAAAAAAACGTATAGCTGCATATACGTTGTTTTAGCCTGGCTTTGTCAAATAGTCGCTTTTTAGACTAGGAACGCTTAGAACATTAGTACAAATACGGTCTTTTTACTATATTTTTCTCGAAAACTAAGCCACTTATCGGAAAACGGGCCAAAGTGGTCGATGCATCTCGATCTCTACATTACGAATATCACAAAAAGTCAATTTTGGCAAAATGTCGAAAAACTGCCTTTTAGACTATGACGGCAGAGTAGAGTCTACTATGTAAGCGTCTACATCGGCTGTGACTTCCCCTAATGTCAAACTGAACTTTACACGTCCTAATGGTGTATATGCAGTGGGCCCAAATCTAATGTTAGATATGTCACTCTCTGATTTTGGTAATGAGTGTTTATCAACAACATCTTGTCTGATCAAAGTACAATCGCTTCCAAAGTCAACAAAACTTTGCAACTCAATATTTTTGTTTATAAACACAGGCTTATAATATTTTGAATCAGGTTTTCGGCTTTGCGCAAACATTGTTTTCTTATCAGTATTTTTAGTATTCAATTTGTTCCGAAAACAATCATTAGACTTATGGCCCATCAAGTTACAATTATCACACTTAGCAATTGGTTTAGGACATTTAGTTGATATGTGTCCCTTTTCTTTGCAGTTATAGCACGTAACCTCTGTTTTGTTAGAATTCCGGCAATTAATCGCGCGATGACCTGATTTGTTGCATTTAAAACAGATAACATCATTGGAAGCGCTTGCATTTGGTCGCTTAGACGTTCTCAGGCTAGTTTCTTTACAAAAATCCTTTAAAAATTTTAACAAATCTTCTGGGTCCGTTAAGCGGGCTGCCATAGCACTCGAACGCATGATTTTATCGTCTATTGCATAAACTAAACAATCGACAGCTTGTTTACCTTTAATGCCGCATGCATTAAGCAAAATCATTTTGTCATAATAGTATTCGTCAACTGATTCTCCGTGTTTTAACGACCTATCTAACATCTCCATTAATAAAGCAGCGTAATTTGTTTCTGAAGGAAACGCTCTAGTCAATCGTTCCTGCCATTCTGACCACGTCATAAGAATAGACTGCAACCCCTCGTACCACTTCTTAGCATAACCGGCTAACTTAGGTAAGGCGAAATGAGAAGTTTGTTCATCCGTCCAACTATAAATTTTAGCACACTCATTTACTTTGGCTATCCAATTTTCTATCTTTTGGTTCTTTTGTGCAGGATCGAAATTTGGAATGATGTTTTTATCATATGACATTTTATGTGTATTAGACTTTAACAATTTTTGAAAAAACATTGCAACATCAGTCAAACTAGAAGTTAACATCGGTACCTCGACATTATCTCGCGAAGCTGCTGAGGTCGTCTCCTGTCCCTCGCCTGGCTCCAACACCGGCTGGTCCGCCACTCTCTCGTCTCGTTGTCGCTGTGCAGGCACCGCATCCGTTTCATCTGCCAGCTCAGCACCTCTTAACCTTTTCATTGGTTCTGTGATAGACTCTTGCTGTTGTATTTCTCGTGCCGGTGTGTAACTCTGTCGCTTAGAATTCGAAGCACGTGGAGACCGTTCTCGTACCAAGCTCTCATGATGACGTCGTTTCGATGGCGACCTGCGCTGCGTTGATCTCGACTTCCGCTTCCCACCATGGTGGCTCGCCGTGGACTCCGTGGATCGCTCTCTGCTACTCGTACTACGGTCTCGCCGACTCGTTCTTCGTCTGGATGTACCATGCACTGCATCCTTATAGCGTGAACGTCGGTCCCTTGAACGAGACGTTCGACTTGGCTTGTCTCTTTTGCTCCGTCCCGTCATGCTTCATGTATGTATGTACTTCATGTATCCCACTTCTGATATGAGAAATAGGGTGGCCAAAAGTATAACACCAGAAATTCAGTCACTTGGTTTTTATTATGTTAAAATAATTCACTACAAAATTATATTAATTATTATTTTAATAAGTTGCTGTTTACACTAGAACACTTATTTTAAATACTTAGATAGGTGTGAACGGTTTCACAGCTCAACCGAAAAGACCCCGATCATCAGTTGGTCAGGTGTTTTATACCTGGCGAAATGGCGCCACCTCGATCGGACGTGACGTCACAATCAGCCGACTTTAACCTGGCGAAAATGGCGCCACCTCGTTCGGACGTGACGTCACGATCAGGCGTTTTAATAAACCACGTGATCACGTATTTTGTTCGTCAATACACTTACTATTTACGAGACCAAGTGTTTTTTTTATATTTGAAATTAACAATTAATAAAAATATTTCTTACACAATAAAATATTTTTGATTTTGATTTCTAATTTGAAATATTAGAATCAAAAAGTTCATAATAGATTGTATATCATAACTACAAAAATGTGTTCCCTACTCTCAACCCAAAACCCCTTGTATCTTAGGATCTAGATATTTTCACACAAGACGGTTTATCGATAACTTCTTACATCACTAGATTATCGACATTAAATGTCGACTATTGCCCATCACTTTTCTGGCTGTGTACGTATTTAGAAACTTGACTCCGCCCCTAAAATTAGTGCGATAGGGACAACTGCAGCTGAGGCGAAAAATCCTGCGTAAAAATGACAAAAATCGAGGTTTCGTAGTCCTCTTTTTCCTCCCCCAAAACTTAACCAATCGTAACCAAATTTGGAAATCTAAATGATTATGAAATTATCTGTGTCGGACCGTTTTGCTTTTTTGGCTAATTGATATCAGTTTTGAATACCACGCCTCTCATTGCAGCATAGTCTATTAGGCCATTTTGGCCGTTTTTGAAGGGCTCTAGCGCCTTAAAAAACAAAAATATCAAAAAAAGCAAAACGGTCCGACACAGATATTGACAATATTAATCTGTGTTGAAAAAATCATTGCTCTAGCTTCAAAAACCACGGAGGAAAACGAGGACTACGTTTGTATGGAGGAATGACCACTCCTGTTGGCTCTTAAGGTAAAAACAATGAAATTATATCGCGGTAAACCCGTTTGTGTAATTAAATATTCTGTTAATAGGCCTCAAGGGCTCTTTCAGAAGACAATACAACTTTTTAAAGTGACAACATTATAGTAACATGAAAAATATATTTACAAATTGAAAGTACATACCATTAAATTGGAAATGTTAGCTTGGGAGCAAAATAGAAGTTTTAGATAGCATAGCCGTGACTTGATGCCCAAACTTAAGTCAAAACGTCCTTAATGAAAATTCATCAGCTCAAAACCCTCAAACAAAGACAAGAACACAGCTGGCCCTTCGTCCGGTTTCAACGTCGTTCCAAATGCTACATACCATAGCTTTTCTTTAATAGGGGCAAAGGCATATGTAACTTCGTATAAGATGAATAAAGTCTAAGGAAAAAGCGTGCCACGGAAATCAAGAAAAAGTCATTCTCGGATACACCTTTAGCCTATGCTCGGCTAGATGGCGTGACGACATCGTTTCATATTTAACAATTTTAACACATAGATATCAGTGAATGAACATGTGTCAAAATTATATAAAAATAATAAAATCATTTATCCATATATACCTATATACATTTTTTTGATAATTTTATACGTTTTCATTTTGAGTTTTAGTCGTGTGTCGATAGATGGCAGGAAATTTACTGTGACTACAAAATTTACTATGACAGGACCCCTCTATACTATACTATCTATTCTCTTTGATAGGGGGTATTACTGCAATTTTCTGCCGCCAGAGTGCAGCACTAGCACCCATCGTAAACCATAGAGTACTTGTAACTTATACATACTGTGCCTTAAACTGTTTTTGGACAAGTTTTCACAGACAATAAATATGACATTGATACATCAAGGCGGTTTCTATTTAAAACACTCCCTTCGGTCGTGTTTCAATTTATCGCCACTCGTTGCGAATTTCCTATTTTTCGCACTTGTATCGTAATGTACTAATAACGGCCACGTTACACTGGCTAGTCCAACAATTAGACTTTATAAGCAATGGTAACATAAAGCAGGTCCTAAGCAAACAGCTTATAATCAGGCATTATGGCACGGCCAAGTGAAAGCGCACGGACCACTGGGGTGCGAGCCGAGTTTTAGGAGAGGTATCTTTCATTTTACATATTATTATTAGATTTACTGGAATGATATTTATTAAGTATATTGAATGTTGCCATAAATACTTAATTTTTTTTCACCACCAGCTCGGAAAGGCTTACTTTGCACTTCAAAAACTGATAGCAAAGTTGCATTTTATTCACATGCTTGGCAAATTACTTAATCAAATGCAAATTTTGAGTTGTTTTCTTATGTTTGCTGGTAGAATTGACTTAAATGATGATTTTTGGATGATAAATATTTAATAACATTCATTTGTATTTGATTTGGTTTGATTTTGTTTGATATTTTACATTTAATGTTTGCTTCGGGTTGGTGTGGTGAAAAATTTTGTGTTTACTCGGGGGCAAATTTTGTTTAACCCTCATGCTTCGAAACCCTCGCAACGCTCAAGATTCCATTTTTCGAACCACTCGCTACGCTCGTGGTTCAATTTTGGAATCTTTCGCTTGCTCGGATATCAATATTAGCACGAGCGGTTAAACAACAACTTTGCCCCCTTGTAAAACAAATAACTATTAACTGTGTGATTAATTTACGTCTCTTTTTAAGATTGTCCAGTTTTCTCAGAATACGCGGTTGTGAAATAATCCAGAGTTGAGTCTCTACCTTAATCTATCAAACAGCTTATAATACGGAATACGGAACTTATAAAATACGGAATTGCAATACGGCAAAATGAAAGGGTATACGGACCACTGGGCAGCCCTTAGGGGGTGTACCTGGTATTTTCGGAGACGGGATTTTTTTATACAATTTTCTTGTTTATGAGAACCCACAAATCTAACGGTCAGTGATTTGTTCTGCTGGTCAAACTTTGTTAAAATACCTATATCACGGCAATGGCACAAACAAGCGTGCATATTATGGATGCCTGCAACTACAAAGGTATCACATGTACGCTTTGTCGACCAGTTAGAAACTTACATATATATTGCTACATTAATACATACACCTAATGTCTAATGTCTGCCACCTCATATGCGGAGAGAAAAATGCCTTGGCCTTGAAATACAAAAGATCCGGGCATCCCCAAACTTACCTGTCCATGAAGACCTCTATGATTTTAAAAAGACAAGATTTAAGTCTCGCCATCCTCCAGTGCTGAGATTCCATGATCCAGCACCAATGTGTAACCTACGGGACTCCTGGGAATTTGAATGGGAATCAAGATTTCTCCCCTGCGACGTCTTCAAGCCTAATACCAAGACACGACCCGCTGGCTTTGAGGAACCCCGACGCGTTTGGTGCATGCTGAATCGGATAAGGACGGGAGTTGGAAACTGTGCTTATTTGTGGCACAAATGGAACTGTGCTTATTTGTGGCACAAATGGAACAACAGAAGCGGTACAGTACTTAAAAACTGTAAATCTCTGAAGTAGAGTACACAAAAGCCATACGAAAAAAAAAAAAAAGTCTAATACACTTGCTTTTTTACTGATTCACTAGAATTACTAAACCTGGAACTTAGTGGCTACCACCAGTTTGGCACCGACATAAACGCTAGCTTAAACGAAATTACTTTCTATGCATCTCGCTCGTACTGACATATTAGTGCGGGCGAGATGTATAGAAAGTAAATTACGTAGACGTTGGCGTATTTGGCGGGTTGACATTGTCAGTGGCTCATGGTATGGTTACTTGATTTTCAATTAACTACAAAAACATCAGGTAAAATATTTATATTATATAGTTTTTCAAAGGACTGTCTCATTTCAATGATAGACAGAGAGAATCATAATACCTTTGTCTTACACTAGTACTAGCACCCAAAAGAAAAAGATGAGTATAGTTTTTTTGTTCTTATTTACTGAGAAATTTGGTTTGACCATCTATACCTACGTGCTTCCTGGTAACCAAAGAGAATTTGAAATAGAGAGTTACTGTCGTGGTTTACAGTGGCTACATAATTTACTTTGACAATCCGCCTCTATACACTCTATTATCTTTCCCGGTAACATTGTTCCCGGCACTAGCTGTCCTAAACCAATATCGGATTGTATAGCCTCATTTGGTTCCCAACGCTTCACGTCACTGGCAATATGGCGGGAATATTTCCGTCGCTAGTCAAAAATGGCGTAAGTTTCATACAAGTTTTATGGCACTTGTAACTTGGTGTCAAGGCGCCAAAGGGTATACTGCCCCTGATCATTTTGATTCCAGAGGAAAAATGTGAAAAATTTGTTGCCAAATGCCATTGAGAGTTTTTTACATACTAATAGCAACTGTAGGTAGGTACTATTCTAGAGCAACTTGTGGAATTTTACCTAGGAGCCCGTTTCTCAAAAGCTTGTAACTTGTAATACAAGTGGAAGTCCCTTTCTTACAAAAGCTGTCAAAAAGTGACATCCGCTTGTATTATAAGTTACAAGCTTTTGAGAAACGGGCCCCTGGTATTCGGTGCAGTATGTATATTATACATACTTGCAAGGTTTAAAAACGATAATTTTATTGTAATACCTATATAATAATGTTGACTGACGCCATTGAGGGAAAGGAACTTACTGTATTTTGGTATGCTATATTTAGTCAAGTAACCGTTTCCGCTTCCATCTTGTTATCCGATCAAGTTTCAGATTCCTGTGTATTTGTGGTGTATCCCTATAATAGTAAACGTTTAGCTATGACCCCACAACTAACCCGTTTCAAATTCAAGCGCTCTCAACCTCGGCTTGAACCACCATCAGCATAATATTTAACTGTTTATAGCCTTTATGTGTTTGGAATAAGGTTGACGAATTGCCAGGTAATTGCGTCCTCGTTCCTACGAACTTACGTAGCAGACATATGTAACAAGTTTACACAACTGCACAGCACATACGAGAGCTTGCCCCGGAAAATAGTCTACTGGTAAATAAACAGTTACTTAGTTTGCTATAATATCCTTCAGCCGTTCTAGAAATCTTGCAGTTGTTCATCGCTGGGCGTCAGACAAGTCTTGCATCTGTGCATCGGTGGAGGTTAGACAATGCCACAAGTTGTAGAGTTCTAGGTTTGGTGTAGTATTATTTTTTTTGTAATTAATTCAATTGTTTTGAGGGTAAATTCAAATATAACATGCGAATAATTTCTTTTGGGGAAAAAACAAGTGACAGACGATGCTCAACGATATTCAAAGTGATCGTCAGCGGGTTTTATATTAATAGGGAGGTTTTGTTGCTCTTGAACTGGACTACCAGTTTCTAGGGTTAGCTCTTAGTCTAGGAGGCTTGTTCGTTACGGGTCGGGTCACGTGACTCGCGTCATATTACTCTGTGTCCCGAGAGACGGAGCCCCAGAGTATAACGCGTGGCTGTGGTTACAATTAGAAGTAGGCGTAGTAGTGTTACAGTGTTTTATTTTCAAATATTACAAAGTGAAGGGAAAAAAATGTTTTTATCTAGATATTAATTATCTATGTCGAGCGTTATTGATTTCTCCTACAGTAAAACACGGTTCAGTGATAAATTAATTCTGTTTAAAGGTACTGCATAACGACAAACGTTTATTAAAAAAAAAGTAAAGTGCAGTGATTAAGTCTAAATATTTATTAAATTTTATCTAACTAGCTATCGAATGTTTAGTTTAGTTCAAATAGAAAATTAGTTGAATTAAAAGTTCCTTAAATTATACGGCAATAATGAAATTAATGAATAATGAATCTTTTGTTTTTTTTTTCTGCGTCAGAAGACAAAAGATTAAATAAATATCTTCCTTTATCTGATAATTAGTGTATTTCTTCGACGACCACTAACGACTAAGATGGGACCGGGCCGTAAATCCGAGCTATCTTTTCAATTATCTTCTCATTTCATTAGCCGATAGCGGCCAGTGGAATTATAGGCCCTTATTTCAGGGCCATCCTGATTTACAATAAACTACCCAGCAATATCAGAAACATAGAAAACTTATCATTATTATCAAAATTAAAATTATTTTTAATGGAGAAGGCATACTTTTCCGTTCAAGAGTTCATGGAAGATAACTTCTTTTTCTAACTACTACTAATACTAAACCTTAACTTCTTGTTTAAAAATATTAATATAGGTACGACTATTTCATTATTAGTAGAAATAAGTTAAGACATTGTTGTTTATATTATTTAATTAGGAACATTATGTGTTATTTATTTATTTTATTTTATTTAACATTTTAAATCAGGCAACAAGGTCCATATTACAAATACCTTACAAACTAACATATATATACATTTTTATAAAATTAAAAAACTAAACACTATTTAGGCGACAAAACGGCGTGGCTCCGTTGAATCGTCTGGTCTTGTGTCGGATTCGGCAGTTTGCCCCGGAACCTCCGAAACACGATACACCCTTCTGGCAGAAGTCGGCGCACTCGATGGTCCCCTGCAGCGGCCAAACCCTAGTCCTAATGTTCACTACCTAGAGAATAGTTATTTGTTTAGTTAAAAGTTAAGTAGGTATACTTAACGATAAAACGTAGACCCATTACGATTACTCCCAACGAGCAGCGAGGTTTCATTTTATACTCGTCCCCAAAACTGAAAATGACACTAAACGCTTTAATACTAACTTTATTATGTCAGGTAAGGGGGTAATAAATGGACCCAGTGAAACAATTTGTCTCCTCCATGAAACATTTGAAATGCCCATTTCAAATTGCCTTGCAAAAGTATCCCTAGGGATCTATCATTACAATTGTGTGCTTTTAAAACAAATTAAATTGATGTGCGAATAAAGGGTATAAAAATAAATTCGTCACCATTTCCATTGCCAGTGTATGGACTTAATCCTATCAGTGCATTGAGTAGAATGGGATATTAAAGGTCTGGACCAACTTATGCGAGAGAGGAGATGCGAATTCGTTCGCACAGGCTTAGTGGTTTAATTCACACAGCAGCCAGTACATAGTCTAATAAAACATGTTCATCTCTTCCCAGAGTGACACAAGCCTACGTCACAATAACATTAAACATAAACAACATAAACATAATTTATTCAAAAACACGTATTACATGGTTACATTCATATAAAACAAAGACTTAAAAATAGTGATAGTTTACATGTGCCTGAACTAGGATTCCCTGTGTTTCAGGCGTGGCTGTGTTTCACACATTGCCACTTTATATAGCGCTATCCCATATTATTATATAGCGCTGTCGCATGATGATGTAAGCTTGTGTCAGTCACGTGGTCGGAGGAGAGTACCAGGCGGAGTATATTATTATACCATGAGACAGCAATAGTATATTGCTTGAATTTAAGTTCTTATAAAGACACATACGAGAGCCTCGGTACAAAGTGTGTTCGAATGACCGTATATATGTCGCAGTCGGATCGTATAATCCGCCGTATTACATTACGGCTAGCCGTTTTCAAAAACAGGGGCGTTTTGAAATGCGGCGGTTTAACGATTAGCCGGATTGAATGCGGCTGAATGAGAATCCGCCGGAATGTATTCGGCGCCATACGTTCTTCAACACGGCTAGCCGTAATGTAATACAGCGAGTCATTAGCCGCCGCTTTGACAGTTTTTAGTTCCCATTTTTAACACCCGTGGCGCTGCCTGACAAACGCTGGGGTGTCCATCAAAAAAGGAGTTCGTCGGACTGTTTCTTTTCAAAAAACATTTCTTTCGCAACTTAACTAGACGGAGCCCCGCTTCGCGGCGCTCCTATTTCTGAGCGGTTTGCCCTTCGGGCATCTGAAGCTACCTAACGAACCTAACCTACCTACCTATTGATTTAGTGAGACGTCCGTGAAAACATTACACTTTGGGGAAAAAAGCGTAGGTAGGTAAGTAGGTTAGGTTCGTTAGGTAGCTTCAGATGCCCGAAGGGCAAACCGCCCAGAAATAGGAGCCCCGCTTGCGGGGCTCCGTCTATTTAAGTTGTGAAGGAAATGTTTTGGAAAAGAAACACATGTAGTGCGGTGGGACCATGGTAAAAATAAATTAAATTGCAAACATTGTCAAACTCCGGTTACGTGGGCGACCGAAAGAACTGGTCACTCTACAATCTAAAATAGTAGTACGATGCGGCTAAACGTTGGCCGCCTTATTGAAGAACGTATCGCAATGACAATCCGGCTAATCGTCGAACCGCCGCATTTCAAAACGCCCCTGTTTTTGATAACGGCTAGCCGTAATGTAATACGGCGGATTATACGATCTGACTACGACATATATATTAGTTACTCGTCATTCAAAATACGTCGTTTAATCTCTTATTAAAATAAATTATACAGACAAGTAATTATTTGGGATATAAGTATTTATAAAGCATCATAATATTTTATTTGTTTTAACCACGCAATAAGACAAAATTAAAATAATATCACACACAACACAAGGATTGGATTTTGGACCCTTCTTTCTTCTTGTTTACTATGGAACAAATATATACATTTTATTAAAACATTATGAGAATTCACTAGACTTATATCGGCCGGGATATATATGAATCATGATTACCTTTTAATCCATTTCTTTACTTTTCGATATAAGTCTAGTGAAAGTAACCGTGAATCATTCAAAACTGTTATTATGAGAATTCTACATGATGGTCCGTAAGGAACATTTGGACTGGACCTTGGTGTATGAAGTTTATTTCAGCTATACAGAGCGTAAGTGTGTCCGGAGCTTTACGAGGCTCATTTTAAAACGGTGATAAACAACATTTATCGCGCGAGTGAAATAATTACGCAGTTTAAATATTTTACTACAATAACGTAATTAACTATTTGTTCTCCCTTGATAAATACTTTACAAACATTTACATTCATGTATAAATAAATAATGTAAACGTTATTTTAAGGTTTTTTTTAACAGATCATCTTTTATCGTGAAAGTAAAATTAACATTTTTGATATTTTATGTTACAAACACTGACGATGTCTGTGGTTGAAAACTAAAGTTTAGTTTGTACATAGTAAATGAAATTTAGGAGGTGATTTATTAATTTATTTAGAAATAAATATACTTTTCACTTCTCATGCTCAAAAAGTGCACCTTTATGTCGTGCGTAGACTACATAAAATCGCATTTTATGCTCTAGAGCATAAAAAGTAAAATTTTCTTCTAAGACTAAGGTAATCGGTCTCAACAGCCAAACAGTTAAAACATATTGCACAATTTTACTGAGCAATAAAATTGTGTAGATGACAAAACCGCCATTAAATTTAGTAAATCACATAAAATAGGAGTCGATTATCGTTCAAAAATGCTCCGAAATGTTTGACTTGGCAGAAAACCAAGCGTCTGAAACTCTGATCACATGTTAAAAATAAAAAAAAAAATTTAAAAGTTAGCTGGCGGGAATTGGTTATCTATTATGTTCTTTCGCTTTACGACAATTTCGTGGTGTAAATTGCCGTGAAAATACAATTTTATTTTCCTCGCAATCGAAGTGAAAAGCAGAGTGTACAACAAGGGCATAAATGTAAATTTTTACCCTCGTCTAATATTTTGGACTTCGCTTCGCTCAGACCAAAAAATTGCCTCGGTTAAAAATGGGCCACTTTATGCCCTTGTTGTACAATCTACTATTTATCTCATGGTATTCAACAAAACTATTTTAGTAAGTAATTTTAACCATGGTTAGGTCAAGAAGCGTTGTTTATAACAATTATAACGTGGAATCTACATAATTTATATAACATGTTATGTAACATGACATGACACAAGAATGCCGTATAAGGAATATTTATTTTAGTTTAATGCCATCTTAGAAACATTAAATACATAGATAGTAGGTACAAGTAAAACCTTGTAAAAAGCGTCCGTGTAATGTAAAAAGTGTAATTTCTCGTACAAATAGCGAGTCTTTCAGTATCAAATTACACGTACGAAGCGTTTAAAGGGTTGAGTTGAGTTAAAACGTAACGACGCTCGTTAAAGTAATGTCCCTTGAATAAATAACCCTTTCTTTGACCAAAAACAACCTTAAGATACTTGTTTTATATTAAACATGTTACCTTTTGGAGCAAAGATGGCCTACTTACTTTTAAGAAGGACTTAAGGCACGTAATTTTCTCATAGACGTTTAGTGCTTTTAAAGAATGAATTCTTCGTAACAAAGAAACGGTTAAATGTAGGTATTTCTTTTTTGAATTGTTTGCTATGCCACATGTGTAATTTTAGGACATTTTGTACATGTTTTTACCGTTAAGGCACCAAGTTTCAAGATTGTTCGAGGATATGGAACATAATATGGCAAGAGCCAAAAAAAATCTTTCTATACCCTGTTTGTGCCATAAAGCAATTAATTTTAGTAAGTTCAGCCAATAGCAATAGAAGCAGATGAGAACATACTGCACGCCAGATAACATGTAACTGTAGAAAATCACAGAATCAGAGATTCTAAACTTTTTCGGTGAGTATGTACTACAAACAACTTTGATTTCGATACAAAGAGAACGACTCCATAATCAACTTGTATTTTGTTAATATAAGGGTTTAAAAAGTACCTAAGATACAATAGTAAAATACAATACAATACAATCAACTTGCAGACAGTGATTGCACACCTGACACCAAACGTTGACCTCTGCCTAGTTAGATATTTTATACAAAAACTATCTTCATTTATTGTAAATGTATCTGGCACATCTTTCTCAAGTAAATCGTCATGTCAAAGAGGCTATTCCGTGACTGACAAACAGCCGGATTACCATGCCACATTATTGCTTACATAATGTATGGGATCCTAAAACGCCTTGATTTTCTATTCATACGCATTGAATGTATTTTGAAAGATACTTGTCAGTAAGGAACGCAGATCAATTTGTACATAATTTATATACGTACCTATATACCTATGGTCGGATTTCTTAAACGCGCTATAAGCCTCAATTAGCTAATACTCGTTTGTCTTTATCTGTCATTTTGACTTATGTATTTGTAAGAAACGGATAAAACATAATTTAACTAAATCAGGCCCGTAAAGTTTGATGAATAAGGGGGTTTGTCAACAATTTTCATAGCCCTTGTTTGCAATAGGCAATTAGTCTAAAATAACGAGGCTTAATGTCAGTGTGTAGTCGAAAGAATTAAATATGGATTCAAGATAATCGAAGTAGCCCTAGAACTAAATACCATAAAAACCTAAGTTCTGCCTACGCATTCGGGTAGTAATAAATACCGTAGAATGGGGTTACTTTGATTCGCGGGGTAGCATTGATCATCGACTTTTGAGGAATAGGGAGTTGATTTTTGAGCGCGAACTTAAACATTTTATGATGTGGTTGGCATGCTTAACAAAAATAGATAATGAAAGCGTTCAGAAACGTATTCCTTATAGTTTAAAAATCGATGATCAATGTTACCCCACGAATGAAAGTAGCCCCTGTAGCCCAGTAGTTTACGGTACCTATGCATATTCACAAGCACTTGCCAGTAGTATGAAAAATACGAGGTCTAGCATTTATTCTTTCGTTTCTTCATGCAAATACTATAATTGATGTGGTGACGCCCGCCCATATAAAATGTATTGCTGGGTACACAGTCTTAGGGCAGCATATCTTTCGTTTAACCGTTTTAAGCAAATGATGTTCATACAAAAACACTAACTAAGGAGTAAGGATGCTTTGCATCCAATAAAATCTAATTTATAAGTAGATAGCACCAGTACAATAGCCTAAGGCAGATAATACCAGTTCATTATACATAATAAAGGGGTTTATGCAACAATACAGATTCCTACAACTAATTTAAAATCTAATTTTAGCCGAATGCAGCAATCAAATTTGCATTTTCCTTTGTACCGATCTTAATAAAATATTCCGAAATACATCAAACCCGAATACTGACATTAAGCCTATGCATAATTCAGGAAATGAAGCCAGTTAGAACTCTTAATAAATAATCATCGTTTAGACCATCCTATGTCATGGACTTCGTTCAGCAATAATCAATTCAATTGCAATTTCATTCCAAGTTAATCTAAATTTACCAGTGCGTTGCGTTCGAACAGTTTTGTTTTTTTTTTTAACGGGAATGCCCTCCAATCCCGATATATTCAATCGAATGACTGTCAGTTATATTTCCATGCACGAATTGAACCTTTGAATTGACCGCTATATTAATTATGAATTGAAAATTTGTCACGTTAATACCTATAGGGTTGGTTTACTAATAAAAGTTATCCCAGTTCTTCGACTAAATCCTTTTAAGTATTTACTCATACTGATGGTAATTAGACACTTGCAGCCAAGCATTCAAACAGCCCATTATAACTAACCCTGATAATTTCTTTGCCTCAGTTAAGTGGTAGAACTATACAAATTTGGTTTCGAATAAATGTAAATGAGACCAACAAATTCGCTTCCCATCTAATATCAACACGTCAGAACGAGTCTTAAAATATGGCCCCAAGAATTATGAAGACTTCACAACTTCATTAAAGAACAAAATTGTCGGCCAAAATTCCTATTAAAGTCGACATTGGCAAAGATTAAGGCGCGAGCCCCCATAACAAATGGCGAGCGATCTGTGACCCCTTGGAAGTTATTGGGGCACTTTTGTGCAGGCTCAGCACTGTGCGGCACGGTGCGGCAGAGTGCGACAATTTAATGTGAACCACAGTGTTTGGAAGGGAAGTCTTTTTAAAGCGCTTAGCAAGGATATGTCAATGGTTTACGTATGACAGTGGCGTATTACGATCTTACTGATTTCAGAAGTGGTTATATTATTGAAGTCGTTACTGCTACTGTCTGGTTAATAGACCTAGTCTGCCAACAAACTACTCTGTGGTTTGGCAGATGAACATAATTGTGTATTTAGTTGTAAGCAAAATTTGAAAATAAACGTTTGTTTTTTTATGTGTTTTAATGAATTTAGTCTACGTTTAAAAAAAAAAAAATAAAAAAAAAATATTATCTATGTTCATGTGATTCCGATCTGATCGGGTACTTTCGAGTTTTAAACCTTTGATCTTCAAAACACCCAGATGGGGATTGAGGAAAAATATTACTACCATACAATAAGTATTAAGGTATGCTCTGTAGAACTTTGATACTGTGCTACACGCGGCAAATTAAACTACAATTTTTTTTACACATTGCCAATTATTTGGAGTGGTACTTATACCGACATATTTGAATTCAAATGGAAAATAAGCACGTACTAAACTTCACCACTTGTAGCACAGTGCCTGACCTCCTTAACAACGAACCTGCTTAAATTCTAAAACAGTCAATTTAGTTCGCACAAAAGGATGGCCCTCTATACAAGAGCAATCTAAACCAATGTAGGCGCCGAACTCTAATTGTGCAATTAAAGGAGCCATTTTGTTAAATTGAATTATTCGTTTCAGATGGAATGGAGAGCTAAAGAGCCATGGAGAGACGGGAAGAGGTACATAGGCATGGGTGCAGTATAGCCAAGCAGACGATTCTGACCACGCACCCAAGTGGCTTGCAGACAAGAGTGTCAGTGGAACTGGCGAATTTTGATGCCTTATGCATGCATTCTGAATGTAAAAGCCCGGCGAAAAGACCAATGTGGGAAGGCAGTCCTTTTCTATCTCGCCGCGGTTTAGGGGGGGTTTCGGCTCACGGGACCCCGGTGCTTGGACGGAGGAGTGATGCCGTGAACGAAGGGAGACTGTCGCAGCAATGTACTCCGGTTATGAGGAGACGGGAGGTGGACAGTCCGGGAGGGTCGCCGTTGCCGGTGAGGAGGGCGGAGGAGGTGGAAAGTGATGTGGATAATAGTGTCATCAGTGGCTGGCTGAAGTTTCGGGACAACAAGCGGGTAAGTGTTATGTATATATTTTAAAATACTAAATAAGTTATAAGAATTCTTAGTCTAGAAAACATAAGCCTCGGTTCACACTGTAAACTGATATCTCATAATAAAACTTAAAAAAATCTGCCGTTTTCAATTTAAACAAAGCTGCCCTTCATTTCATTCGTTTAAATTGCAAGAAAAAAAAAACATTTTTTTTCCTACTTTAATAACTAATTCATCAGCCAAATTTTCTTGTAGGTACAGTAACATTCATAGACCATTGGAGGTTGAAAGAAGAGAGTTCAAAAATTATTACATTTTGTGCTAATAATGTTAGTTCTGTAGCGGGCAATAACTGCAAGGAGACTGCAAGTATACGTTTATAAAGCTATAATTACTACATTCTCTTCTTGTTAAAATCTCACAAGACCAGTGACAATTTCAAGCGACGTTAAACTCCATCGCAATTTTTATTTAATCTTATTACCCCATTCAAACAAAATGTCCATAAGAGGGACCGTTCTGGAACGTTTACAACATAAACACAGACTCATACTCGTCCACATTATTATCCTGACTATTCGTAAACCTTAATACAACGGTATAAGGTCCACCGATGGTTAGTTAAGTGTGAGGACAACAGTTGTACAGTGTGGAGAGCCCACGAAGTGCCATTGACACAAAGCCGGCGATCGCCGTATAACTCTCACAGAAATATTTATATAAAAAAATACATCGGAGTTTTAAACAATGTCTGTGAGACGGAACAACGGTTGTTTTTGATGAAAAAAGGAATCAGCCTTTGTCAATAAATATTAAGAAATAAGTAGCGATTATTCCTAAATATTATTGCTAAAGCTTGGCAACATTGAGTCGCGGGTAGAAGCAGTCTTATATAACTAAGTATAATTAGAAATTTAAATCTGGCCTGTATTTTAAAATTATGGGTTACAATGTTAATATATTCAATACGTTTTTAACAAACATATTGAATTTTTCCTTTTTATATTTTGGAATGTACCACATTACAATTTATAAATTGTAAAAATGCAAAATAGGTAATGCGTTGGACCGGCAATCCAAAGATGTGGGTTCGAGTACCACATTAGCCAGAATTGATCATCGTTGATTTTTTCATTGTGATTGACATCTGTATATACAATTTACATAATTATAAATGATGAAGTACAGGGTTCTTCAAAAAAGGAGTATACAAGTTTTTAAAGGGTCAGCAACGCGCATGTAACACCCCTGGAGCTGCAGACGTAAAAATTCAGGAAACCGATGGTTTCTAATTACACAGTGTAGTAGGCAGGCGTAGTGTAAGAGTGTGCAAGTGAGTTGTATTCGCGGTGCGGAGGGCGCTCGAGTCGAGAGCGCCGCAACTGGGCTAAGGGCTTTCCACCTGCTAAGGAAGAGCTAAGAAATATCGATATATAGGTCTGCCATTTTACGTGGTTGACAAGGAGTGAACAGGTTTTTAAAGGGTCAGCAACAGTAACACCCCTGGAGCTGCAGACGTAAAAAAATCAGGAAACCGATGGTTTCTAATTACACATTACCTTACCTGGGCTAAGGGCTTCCACCTGCTAAGGAAGGGCTCTGAGATATCGATGTATAATATTGAACGTAACGTTTTTTATAATTGTCACTATGTAGTTACAACCAATAAATGTAGTTTCTCTTCACAGTTAATAAAATGATCGACAGACGCTCTTACTCACTTAATAATTAAATTTCAAGTCAGATAATTTAGAATACTTACCACGTTCACTTAGCAACTTCTGCTGTTGACTGAAGAAGCGGTATAGATAAGTATGGCAAGAGAGAGATTCTTAAATACATTCAAAAGTGGATTGAGCTATTCTCAAAGTGACAGTGAGTGCTGTGTAATCTTCATTATATTTCAGCATCTTTATCTTAATCGGGGCCCAATATTAGCACACATAGCCAGAACTCCTAGTGTAAATTTAATTCGATAGCGTGACGGACGTACGCGTTTGCGTTTAAGTGTCATTTTGTATGGGATTTTGAAAAGCCTGCCAAGCGGGATGTTTTGGAAACACAAAATCCTATACAAAATGAGATCTAACGCTAGGGGTACAGAACAGTAACTTTTCTCTTTTGTCCGACAAATATTGTGTAGTACCTACAATCTTTCTACCAAATGCGGACTATGTCAGGTGAACACTAAAACTATCGACTTTTCCCATCCCTAATAACATCAAAGTAATAGGTAGCATTGGGCGCGTAAAACCGGAAGCCACTTATACGCAGCCTCATTACTCCCTACCGGCACTAATGCGGAGACTTGTGTAAAACTATTTCTTAAGGTTTTTGACCGACTACGGCTAAGCCAAAGGAAGGATGTTTTTTTAGTGCACCCACTTACACTACATTACACATACACTTGTGTTTTGGTTGTGTGTTCCATTGTAGCTTCAAAACTTTTCAGCCCCTAATTGATGAAATGCCACATATTTATTAGCCAACTTTCAAAGATGAGGTTAAATACGAAAAAAATACAGTAGTCAAGTTTACATTCTTAGAATGACTATTTGACATTTGACCACGTTATAACGTCGCTTACGTAACGCTGTAGTGGTCTTTTAATGCTTATAAAAATGCCAGACAATAAAACTGACCAAAAATTGTAGCACTAATAATATTATGTAGTAGTGGGCAGATCTAAATACAATTACTAAAAAACTTTTAGGTAGTTTTAAGTTACTTTTAAAAGTAATTTTATAACATCATTACGGCTCATACCATTTTCAGTCAAATAGACCAACAATGTCGAGATAGACATGACAACACCAAGCTCTTTAAACTTTCAAATCAAGCAATTTTGAAAAGTATGCGCCGTCTCAAGAGCCCACGCGAAATATTACAAATCTCCCCCACCTGTAAATAAACAATGCTGACATATCGCCACACATTCGCGACGACCGGGACAAATGCGTAGACAATTCGCGCTATCAGATGTCCTCGGAAGAGCGTAAATCATGCGGCCCCTAGCGCGCGCGGGCGGAGCGCGGGCGGTGATTGGTGGAGAGGCAGGCGGTAGGGTGACCATTTATCTCAATTCTGGACATGACGTGCGGCGTTTTATTTGAGAGCGATTATGATATTTGATATCGCTAATTTAACAGAATGTCGCTGTCAGAGTGATGAGTAACCGCTTTAGTCCATTTTGATAACGTGGAGTTGTCTGCTTAAGAAATATAATTAATTTAGCTTCGTTTTATATTTAACACACATATAATCGTATTTTGAAAGATGATACTTGTAGACTGTCGAAATTTACAAATGTATAATTAGAAACTGTTGCAGTTGCAAAATTTTATTATGAATAAGCCCTATTTGAACTACTTACAATATATTATCTTAAAGATGTCATTCTAAGAATAAACCAAAATCTCAGCACTCCATACCTACCTACTACTTTCTTACAAAACATTTACAGTGAGTCACTGTAAATGTTTCATAACAGTAACACAATGTAGTGTCATAAAATAGTATACATATAACGACATTTCACAATACGATTGTCTGTACTTAAGTTTACCATTACACTTAAAAAACAAGAAGTAATAAGATATATGTATAGTCTAATAAAGATAACCTATAAACGAAGATGAATAACCGTTTCCAGCTCCGTATAAGTATTGCACATTTCTATCCGGAACATTTTTTCCGGCACAAAGAAACGCGGGCCATTTCTCAGCAAATTGGCTGTCTGTGTGATCGAACGCTAATGGCGTGTCGCAGGGAGTGTCGGCCGACTGGTCGTGCGATTTGTTTGAGAGATGTTTATGTTTTATATGAAGCTGTTGAGATGATGAATGGTAGAAATCGACGAGTTTTCGTGGTTACGATGCTGGTGTGGCCATAAAATCGCTTGCGGGCTAGATACCTTAAGACACTATCATTAAGAGTGACATTATTAATGGGATTGCAAGTGCGTTGCTGGACTCTAAGATGGGAGTATTTCGCTCTTTTCTTAAAAGTTTGAACAGGCGACGGTTCGTTCTACAGTTACTTTTGCACAGTTGACTGTTGAAGTTGGTATCATTACGAACACAATACTTCTTTTCTTCTTCCTCGCGTTATCCCGGCATTTTGCCACGGCTCATGGGAGCCTGGGGACCGCTTGGCAACTAATCCCTAGAATTGGCGCAGGCACTATAGTTTTTACGAAAGCGACTGCCATCTGATCTTCCAACCCACTGGGGAAACTAGGCTTTATTAGGATTAGTCCGGTTTCCTAACGATGTTTTCCTTCACCGAAAAGCAACTGGTAAATATCAAATGATATTTCGTACATAAGTTCCGAAAAACTGATTGGTACGAGCCGGGGTTTGAACCCGCGACCTCCGGATTGAAAGTCGCACGCTCTTACCGCTAGACCACCAGCGCTTTTTTACGTCTGCTATCATTACGAACACAACACACTCTTTTCAAAATCCCACTGTTCGACATGTCCACGCTTATCCCTTCTAACATTATAAATGCGAATTTAACTTTGTATGTCTATCTCTGTTACCTCTTCATGCTTAAACTTAATATAATTCGTAAATTATTGCAATGACATAAGGTCTACCAGTGATCAATGATTTAAGTGTATTTTGTTAGTATGTCGATTTGTTACATAATCCTCCGTGACCTTAACACTTCACTAACAAGCGGTTAATCTCTCTCATTCGTCAAGATTTGATCGATTGATCCTACCGGATCTACCGACTGCGCCAATATAAACCTTTAAAAGTAACTTTTAAGGGCAAAAATTAGTCACTTTATGTATATGAAATGAAATGAAATGAAATGGAATGAAATGAAATGAAATGAAATGAAATGAAATGAAATGAAATGAAATGAAATGAAATGAAATGAAATGAAATGAAATGAAATGAAATGAAATGAAATGAAATGAAATGAAATGAAATGAAATGAAATGAAATGAAATGAAATGAAATGAAATGAAATGAAATGAAATGAAATGAAATGAAATGAAATGAAATGAAATGAAATGAAATGAAATGAAATGAAATGAAATGAAATGAAATGAAATGAAATGAAATGAAATGAAATGAAATGAAATGAAATGAAATGAAATGAAATGAAATGAAATGAAATGAAATGAAATGAAATGAAATGAAATGAAATGAAATGAAATGAAATGAAATGAAATGAAATGAAATGAAATGAAATGAAATGAAATGAAATGAAATGAAATGAAATGAAATGAAATGAAATGAAATGAAATGAAATGAAATGAAATGAAATGAAATGAAATGAAATGAAATGAAATGAAATGAAATGAAATGAAATGAAATGAAATGAAATGAAATGAAATGAAATGAAATGAAATGAAATGAAATGAAATGAAATGAAATGAAATGAAATGAAATGAAATGAAATGAAATGAAATGAAATGAAATGAAATGAAATGAAATGAAATGAAATGAAATGAAATGAAATGAAATGAAATGAAATGAAATGAAATGAAATGAAATGAAATGAAATGAAATGAAATGAAATGAAATGAAATGAAATGAAATGAAATGAAATGAAATGAAATGAAATGAAATGAAATGAAATGAAATGAAATGAAATGAAATGAAATGAAATGAAATGAAAATCTTTATTTCAGACAACTAATGGCCCATACATAAATACCTTAAAACTAGCATACATATTATATCAAAATATATTTTATAACTAAAACTTTAAAAAACTAAACACTACATATCCATTATGGTTGCGATGCATTACGCAACCCCGCAGTGTCAGGGAGCCGGCCGCGGAACCGCCGAAACTTGACACCTTTCGGCCAAAACTCCTCCTTGGTGAAGGTCGCTAGATGGTCAGTCGGAACGCTCACCACAAACGAATTAAAATTCGCATTGTGTCGAGATTCCAACTTCGCGACCCTCAGGATGAATCCGGTCTTCGTTTTCACATACTTTACGATGTCATCGACCTTCGTAAGGTAATGTAGACGGGACACATATAGCAGCGTCGACGGTGTTGCAGGACGCAGCAAATGTATGTATTAGCTTATCATATTATTATTATTAGTATTAAGCGTGTTGCTGACTGTCCGTCGATTTGTCACATAAAAATCCGTGACCTTAACACTTCACTAACGAGCGGTTAATCTCGGACCTTAGGGATTCTTCCAGCTGCTGCACTGTGTTAGCATGCGTCATCTGCAAAATATACATGTCGCCGTCGACGGCTTTAGGAAGGTCATTAACCTGAATAAGGAAACACAAATTTGCGAGTGAGGATCCTTGCGGCACGCCGATGTCGACGCCACCAGAATTGGACTTAACCTGGCCATTGCTCAGTACTACAGCTTGTTGGTGATTTGATAAGAAGTCTAACATTAATTTGAGAGAAGGACCCCGTATACCAGAGTGCTCGATTTTTTGAACCAGCACCTCGTGATTGCAAAAATCGAAGGCACGTGTCCTGTCGCACAATAATGTCGCAATTTGACTGGCACCCTCTTTGGCCGCCATGATTTTATGGACAATTTCACGTACAACTGTTATGCACGATCTGCGCTTCCTGTACGCGTATTGCATATAGGTAACTACTAACTTCTTCTTGCGACTTTGTCTGCGTGGAATGATAATTTCTGTGATAAAAATCTTATATCCCTCCCGGGACTACACAATCTCTCGTGAAAAGGACAGACAGACAGAGTTACTGTTGCATTTACAATATAAGTAGGGATATTAGTTCTCATGTCTTTAGTTGATATGTTAATAACTTTGTTTATTTTTCGCTTCAATGGTCTAAAGGCGTAAACGTTTAATACGTTACAGGAGAAAGCAGGGAACCACCAGGGAACTTATCATAACTTAATCCAAGATTTCTCCAAGCAGTGACATCAAATTAGCTATGTTTTTCTGATTAGCGTCCGATGCTGCGACGGCATCCGAGTCGATATTAATGAAGTTTGCGACACTTGGGCTCTCGTTAATGAGGGGTTCGCAGTACACAGAATAGCAATAGTAATAGAGTGATAAATTAGCGATGTTTTTCCGATTATCTTTCGAGGCTGCGTCAGCAGTTCCGAGTCGATATTAATGAAGTTTGCGACACTTGGGCTCTCGTTAATGAGGGGTTCGCAGTACACAGAATAGCAATAGTAATAGAGTGATAAATTAGCTATGTTTTTCCGATTATCTTTCGAAGCTGCGTCAGCAGTTCCGAGTCGATATTAATGAAATTTGCGACACTTGGGCTCGCGTTGATGAGGCGTCCGCAGTACATGAAATAGTAACAGTACTACAGTGACAAATTAGCGGTATTTTTGCTACTAATCTGCAAATGTAGAAAAATAAACGGAGGTTTCTTGAAAATATCTATAAAAAAATTATACATCCTTTCTTGTCTTGAAGAATAAATTAAAGTGTATCGTAGCCTACAAGTAGCTATACAACAATATAAACACCTCCTTATGACATTCTATCATACTGATCCCAATCTACCCAATATAAAGAAAGCAGGAAGTTAAAACTTGGAAGATACGACGCTGTAAATGTTTTTATTGCGTTTATTGGCTTACTCGAATTCAGCTTCGTCTGAAGATAACTACCGGTTTATAGAAGGCTATAAACTGTAAGCCTACGAAGGGGCTTAAGAGGAAAGGGAACGACTGCTTTTCCGTACAAACTTAGTCCACCTTTTCCTCTCGGTATATTGATATATATCTATATATTTTTTTTTACATAATTTGATGTACGTATATTGCCAATAGCATAATTATGCCCTTTCGCTAGGCTTTATATACTTACGCTTGTAAATCTACAAAATAGTGTGTGTGTGTGTGTGTGTCAGCTTCGATGCACCACTGGAGCTAACTCCTTACGAATGATTTTAAAATATGTTATGAGATTTAAGATCAAAACTCCACAAATTGACAGTTCTTATTTGTTGACGTTGAATTTTATTACTAAGTAAACTTATTGAAGGCAAAACCATTGCGAATAAAGCTGAATGGCGGGAAACCGGTAGAAACCGGTATAAACCGATATAAACCGGTATTTAAGCTGGTACGAACGAACTCGGCAGTATTTATGAAAAGTCATTAGCTGGCATCATTCACACGGATTATTTCAATAATTCCGGGAAAAAGCGGTAATTCATTCCACGGAATTTGTGGACAAGTTTGAAGAGAAAAGCGATTCAAAATTAATTCAAACGGAACTAGAACTGCTAGAAAATCTATATAATTTTATATGTTTTATTTAAAACCATAAACATAATTAATATCAAACTTACAATAATTATTATATTTCTATAGAAAATTTGTAGCTAATCAACTAATCATGTTAATAGTATTATTATAGTTATTTTGGTTATTAATAATTTATAAGTATTAAAATTTTTATTTAGTAATAAATTATAATTAATGCATGTTTGTAAATAAGTAATTATAGTAAAATTTGCACGTCAAAAGTCGGCAAAATTGTTCTGGACTAATATTTCAATGTATGTATCATCTGTGTTAACCATGATTCTAGCAAATAAATTATAAAAAAAAAATACCTTAAGTAGTTTTTCAGAGACGTAACAGAATATTCAGTGATGCTTCCTTAGACTTTAAATGTGGATATCATAAAATTGATTCCTCCAGAAACCTCTTAATTGGGCCAGTATAATCGTATTTTTCGCCCCATAATGTTTCGGCCGCCTCCGAAGGTATTTCTCGAGAGCTAAATGGTTTCCGAGCAACGTGTGATATTCCACTTTACTCTCGCAAACTCCTATCTATATCTCTATTAGTTTCCATTTCAACCTAAATAAGTTGTGTTAAAGTTCAATTTAAGACAACAGTGAGATTAAAATAAGAGTTTTGGACGACGCGAGGTCTTACCAAACTCATGTCTGTATTTTTACTAATGGCAGCTTTAACTATTATGTCTTAAGGTTCAATTTTATTAACAAGCCAGATTAAGATAGGAGCTTGTTGAAGATATTATTTTGTATTGTTTTATTGTAGCATCGAATTGCGGGAATGAAATTCGGACGGTAGATTGCCTCTGGCGAAATGACAACACCTTCAACTATTTTTATTTCGATTTTGATGAAGAATTCAGTAGCAAATTTATGGCATGCTTTAATAATTACGGCTCTTTCGACGATACGATGAAATAATTGAAATAAACTAAAACTTTTTATATATATTTGTTCGCGAACAACGTTATCTGCCTCTCTGAACTACCACGTCGTAAAATGATCCAGTTAAAATAATATAAAACGATTTATCGATGTTCACGTTAGGCCCTCTATGGTATTTTCTGATTTATAGCGATAACTTTTCATAACGTATCCATTTTTTTTAACATTAGTACGTAACATAGTTACTTTCTGTAACTAGTAACGTAACATACCTTTTTTATCTAACTGCTATTTAGAGAACTATATAATTACAGGCCTATTCGGATTTCGAGATAATCACAAGATCTTGAGACGATTTATAGACCAACTAGATCTACATTAGATATCGACTAGATGTGACTTGGATATCTAAGTCATAATTTGTCGAAATCGTTCAAGAGGACCTCCAGAATCGCAGAAACGTCAAATTTGACATATCTATCTTACAAATATCTTTAAATTATCCGTATCGTAACTTGTTGAAGTCTAGTAGAAATCTAATTCATTTTACGAATCGAGCCGTTAGTTTCAAATATGGACAAGATGAAAATAAAATACACTTTTTTTTTACTGCAAATAATGAGGATGCATCCAAAATGAATAAAAAAAGTTTCATTCATTTTCATTCACAACCGTCATATAAAATTAAATTATTCTACTTACCAAAAATAACGAAAGAATCCGACTCTCATTAAGATTTAAATACAATTGTATTAGTGTCAATCGTGAATTCTCTGAAGACTGCGCGCAGTCAAACCTTCGCGCTGGAACCGCAGCCCGAGCACCCAAAATACTGCCCCGCAAGATCTAGTACGCTTTGACAGATATTTGTCATGCGAAAAATGTTTATAAACAAGATATTTCTTTTAACATCCAAACTATAAGTCGTCTTGTTGTGCTAATTGCGTGAAGTGATTGTTGTTCCTGTGCTTTGTGTAAAACTATAACCGCCGTCTTACTACAGATATATGGACATAATAGGCATGGCAGAACCGTCCTCAAGCCTTAGCACGTAGCCCTTTCGGTGAGATCGCAACAGGATCATCGCGCTACCATAATATCTTATTTATTGTAATATTTTTATATCCCTTTTTATGTTGTTTTAAGTTTTATATTTAGGTAGTTTAATTAGAATCATAATTTAGCATAATTTTACATTATTTATGATGAGTTCCTCCTCCAATACGTTGATTTGCCCCCACTGCCCCGGATTGTCTCGCAAATTTACGCCGTTAAGGCCCTGCTTAAATCACACATAACTCGTATACACAAGAGCGTGGCTCCTCAGCGTCCCCACCAGCATTCATCTGCCCAAGTGGCTCCCCGCGCCATCCAGCCTGACGCCCCCAGCCAGCCCGACCGCGCCACTACATGCCCACAGGGCTCGCAATCGTCTGGAGACACCCTCAGGAGCCTCAGCACACTTAAAACTTTAGTACGGGTGCTCCGTCACATACCCCGGGGAGCGAGAAATCTAGCCGCCGAAAAACTATGCAACATTATTAATAAGTGCCTTGAGACCAATGAAACTACCGATTCGTGCGCGCTACTTACTTTTGCATACACGGCACCAAGAGCACCTGACGTCGAGGCCCCGAGCAATCTCACATCTAAAGTGAAGTACAACTTAACTGACGCCGGATATTTGTCTACTTCGCTTGAAAACGCGAGTGCCGCGGAAGTTTCCCCCCGTATGCCCTCTATACTAAAGACAATAGAATATAAAGTCTTCGAAGGTGATGTGAGGGGCGCCGCTCGCGTTTTAATGTCAGACGACTCTATAGCACCTCCGGGCCCTGAGACTCTTGCCTCCCTACAGACAAAACACCCGCCTCCGTCCCGCCCTTTAATTTTCCCTCGTGAGCCAGATAGGACTACTCAAGCCTTGACCGTTAACGTAGAGGAAGTGGTTCAAGCGCTAGGGACTTTTCATAATGGGTCAGCCGCGGGATTGGACGGAATTCGACCAGCTCATTTAAAAGAGTTGACGTCGAGCTCGGCTGGCGATAACGGGCAACGGTTGCTCGAGTGTCTCGTTAAACTCTGTAATTTTTTACTCAGCGGACAATTAAACCTCGAAGTTTGTCCGTATTTGTATGGAGCCTCTCTGAGCGCTTTAACTAAAAAAGAGGGGGGTGTACGGCCAATTGCCGTGGGAAGCACTTTTAGGCGTTTAGTAGCAAAGCTTGGGTGTGAAGCCGCTATCCATGCCACTCGCACATTTGTAACAAACCCAGCAAACACAGACTGCGTTGTCATCAAGTTAGACGTTAAAAATGCGTTCAATTCTGTGGAGAGAGTCGTCCTCTTGAGCGAAATAGAACAACATTCACCGTCTCTATATCCTTTTCTGTACCAAGTTTATCATTCCCCTTCTAACCTATTCTACAACGACTCTTTGATCCTTTCCCAGGTGGGTGCGCAACAGGGAGATCCACTCGGACCGCTCACCTTCAGCCTCGCCATTCATAAAATAATACCGCTTTTAAAATCACCCCTTAATACATGGTATTTGGACAACGGGACCTTGGGAGGGAGACCTGATACCGTAAAGCAAGACTTGGATTTTCTTCTTCCCCGTCTTAAGGAAATGGGTTTGGAGGTGAACGAGACAAAGTGTGAATTTTTCGGTTGCAGCCCCACTTCTTCTTCTTCCTTGTATTCTTTTCAGACTCTGCTTCCTGGTCTCAAAGAACTTTCACGTACCACGTTTTACCTTCTGGGCTGTCCAATATTCCCAGACGCCATCCCGGATGCAATAGAGACCAGGAGACGGCTCCTTCTGCGCGCCCGAGAGCGCCTCAATAATATAGGTACCCACGTCGCCCTTGTTCTGCTTAGAATGTGTTTTGCGGTTTCAAAAATAACGTACCTTTTAAGAACCACCCCGACGTGGTTGTGTCCTGATGAGGTGTCTTCTTTTGACGACACCTTAAAGGATACAGCAGAAACCATTTTAAATGTGTCCCTTTCTGATGACCAGTGGACCCAAGCTTCTCTGCCTGTACGTCATGGTGGCCTGGGTTTACGGCGCGCAGGGGACGTAGGCCTGCCAGCCTTTTTAGCGTCAGCGCATGGGGTCGTTGACCTTGTCTCTAAAATGTTACATTCCCATGGAGACAGGGCTACAATTCCCTTTGTTAGCGATGCGCTGGCAATATGGTCAGCTCGTTACCTAACTGCGACTGTGCCTGAGGCTCCGCAAGTGCAGAGAGCCTGGGATGATACAGGTGCCAGAAACACACTTGCCCGTCTCTTGAGTGCTGCTACGGGTGTGGATTTGGCAAGACTCCGGTCGGTGTCAAAGGTAGAAGCGGGAGCGTGGTTACAGGCTTTGCCTTCCCCTCATCTGGGAACACTTCTCGACAGTGACTCAATGCGTGTGGCTGTAGCTCTCCGCCTGGGCTGCGATGTTTGTATACCTCACAAATGCATCTGCGGCTCCACGGTGGAAGCTAATGGCCATCACGCTTTGAGTTGCTGTCGCTGTTCAGGGAGATTTCCCAGACACCACGCGCTTAACGACATCGTCCGGAGGGCCCTAATATCCGCGAACATACCGTGTGTTCTGGAACCACCTGGCCTCTGTCGCACCGATGGCACGTTTGCCGGACGGGTTAACTTTGGTGCCCTGGCAGAAAAGAAAGTGCCTACTATGGGACGCGACGTGCGTCAGCATTTTCGCCGCCTCGCACCTAAACCGGACGGTGCAGACAGCAGGCGCTGCGGCAGAGCTGGCAGCGTTAAGAAAGCGCATAAAATACTCCGACCTTGAGGCGAATTATTATTTTGTGCCACTCGCCTTCGAGGTAACGGGGTGTTGGGGGGGTCTGACGCCATAGCTTTTATAAGGGAGGTGGGAGGTAGAATAAGGGAGAGGACCTCTGACGCTCGCGCGGGTTCGTACCTGGTGCAAAGGCTGGCCATCGCTATCCAACGTGGTAACGCGGCAAGTATAATGGGCACCTTTGCACCCGGTACAGCCCGCGGAGGCCTTTTAGATTAAAATATTTTAATATTTAGATATATTTAAGTTACTTTTGTATGATTATTTATATACCATTAACCTTTTGTATAATAAATATATATATTGTATTAGTTAAAATAGTCCAAGAGAAAGATAGATTGACGTTACATAAGATGTTTCTTACCAGCTTTTTAGTGAGTTCCTTTTGCATTATTAACGAGACATTTCAGCCTACGGGGAGTCGTAAACGCTCCGTCCGTCTGTATATGCTAGTAATTTTTATACATTTTGAACCTTGTCTTGAAGAGTGTAAGAGCTAAAATTGTGTGTGTATGTTTTGAACCGTGCAACTAGTTAAGATGTCTAAGAATGTTTTATGTCCAGGGATCGAATTACTGTGGACCGTGGTGGTACATATGTGGATAGTTTTTATAAAATCGGACGCACTTTGTGAAACGCATAACCCTTTTTTATGATATAGGAGGCAAACGAGCAGTTGAATTGTCTGATGGTAAGCGATTATCGTCGCCCATGAACACCTGAAACCGTATACTAGCTGTTTATAAACCTGGCCATTTAATTAAATAAGAATTTGAATGAGTTTAAATATGTCTTTTTTTCTGGTTTCAAAAATAAGTCTAACCACCTCATTCATAAAACTTTACAATCCTCAATTAGTTAATTAATGTTTTACCCCTTTCTTACAAAATATATAAGTCAAAATGACAGATTAAGACAGACGATTAATAGCTAATTGAGGTTTGCAGCGCGTTTGTGAATAACCCCGTGAGACAATATAATTGCTTTTTTTGTTCTAAGCTAAATGGATATCGTTTAATATTATTAAGTTTTTGGGAAAAAGCCGCAATGATTTTTAGGACAGTTGATTTTCGTGAGTATAATAATCTTGAGATTCAGATTTTCCCTCACAGTCTTTGTTCAACAACACAAAAGAATCATTATGGATAAAAATCTAAAATTGAAAGAAATGTCAAGTCGTTAGTCAGACTTGACAATGATGATTAAAACATCATTGAGTTTAGGCACAATCGAACTAGGACAAAACTCGAAATTTCTAGAACAGTTCTGAAATTTGGTATGTATTAATGTAATTAGATGTATATTCCCGCATTGGTGTGTAGGTCTTGTTTGCATATTTAATACGCTTAAATGTTGCTCTAGACCGGCGGTCGGCAACCTGCGGCCCGCGGGCCGCATGCGGCTCGTGAAACTGTCACTTGCGGCCTGCGAGCCTCTCTGGCTATGTAATATTGAGAAACGACAATGTCTGATAAAGTCATAAATATTAACAAAGTGCGGCCCGCGTCAACTTACTCATCGTTAACTACGCTACTAGAACTACGCAAAAAAAGGTTGCCGACCGCTGCTCTAGACCATATTCTCTAGAGTGCATAGTTTCAGACTAAAAGGCGAATTTTTCCACGATGATATAGGTACATATACCAACATGGCAGTGGTGTCTCGAGGTCTCCAAACATCAAATTGTCATGGTAAAGGGGCCTTTAATTAACATACAATACCAAATTTCAGGGCTGGTATTTATTACATATTTCGAGTTTTATCATAGTTCGATTGTGCTTTAAAGATAGATACAGATTTTGGACCCCAAAAATTAAGTCGGCATAAAAACTTTTCAGAAATAACATATTTGACAGAAACGTTAGCACAGTAAAATATCAACCAACTCCTGACAAATTCTTTACAAATTAACATTTCTTTGATTACAAAAAGCCGCTTGAAAAATTCAGAACTCTCGTTTTTATTGCAAATTCGCGGTATCAGTCTTAATATTTACTTAAATCAAATTTTAAAAGTGTTTGTGTTTTTTGTGCATTTATGCCAGAGGAAAATGGTTCTTACACGTTTGTGTTAAGGGTGTAAGTGGGTTCATTTCCGGCGGGGGTGTAGTGAATGTCCTCCAGAGACCACGGTATTGTTTTGTCTCTGCTATGAAATATTTATGAACCTCCAGAGGGTTTTGGTTCGGTCAGAGAGCAATTCGAGAGGAATAAAGAAAAATGTATGTAATTATTGTCTTGGTGTTGAGAATAATCAAAAATATTTGACTGATTTAACTTCAACTTTTTTTTTATAACAACAAAATACTTTTTATTATACCAAGCGTCTTAACACATGTAAATACCTATAAGATTAATTTATAAGGTTCGATAAAAATAAAACAGTATAATGAGTAACATAAAAAGATTAAAAACTAAATTTAAAAACTAAAATTAAAAACTACCTAAAATTAAAAACTAACTAAAATTAAAAACTACCTAAAATTAAAAACTAAACTAATCTAAACTAAAGTAAATCTAAAAAAGGCCCCCGCGGCATTGTGCCAAAGATGCTGGCAGCATTCCCTCGCTGAATGGCAATACTAATGCGTTGCGAGAGAAAGCTGCCAGCTCTCTGGTCACCGGTGGTATCGGCCAGCTTTTTCGACAGTTCTTTAAAAAGAACATGAGCGCTTGGACCCCACGGCCCCAGTGTCTCGACACCGAATGCCACAAAATGGTATTGGGGGCCGAGACCTTGATACTTTGAAAACTTTTTGTTTTCAGCCGCCTCGGCAGCCGCCCCAGCCCTGGTCGAAGTTCTTGGTAGATGGGACGGTGCCAGTGTATCGACGCATGTGGCGTCCCAGACTAGCACCCGTCCCATCTTCCACGGGACCAGGGACATACCGTCCGGTCTCTTGCCGTCGTCCCTCAAAACGCCGTTAGGTTCGAGGATAGCTGGCGCATTGACGGTGGCAAGAGACCGGCGGATGATATCATTTAGGGCAGCGTGCCTGGAGAGGCGGCCAGCACTTAACCGACAAGAGAGGCCGTGGTGTCCAAGCACGTCGACGGTTGCGGCGCACTTCAACTTCAACATTTATTCAGCAAATAGGCCACAAGGGCACTTTTACACGTCAACATTGAATTTACATACAAGCAAAAATAATGACATTAATAACAATACATCAACAATTTTATTAATATTACCTGTCATTGGAATAATACTTATTTAAACAGGAATGAAAATTTATTCATTGAACCAATTGAAAGGAATGGCCTGACTCTACATTGAACTAAGCTAAGATGAAAGAGAGGTCTTTTTCTAGCATAATAATAACAATAAAGCTACCTTTTTAGGGTTCCGTACCCAAAGGGTAAAACGGGACCCTATTACTAAGACTTCGCTGTCCGTCCGTCCGTCCGTCCGTCCGTCCGTCCGTCCGTCCGTCCGTCTGTCACCAGGCTGTATCTCACGAACCGTGATAGCTAGACAGTTGAAATTTTCACAGATGATGTATTTCTGTTGCCGCTATAACAACAAATACTAAAAACAGAATAAAATAAAGATTTAAATGGGGCTCCCATACAACAAACGTGATTTTTGACCAAAGTTAAGCAACGTCGGGAGTGGTCAGTACTTGGATGGGTGACCGTTTTTTTTTTGCTTTTTTTTTGTTTTTTTTTTTTTTGCATTATGGTACGGAACCCTTCGTGCGCGAGTCCGACTCGCACTTGCCCGGTTTTATTTTTATCCCATAGCCCAGTGTATATTCAATCGCTTGCACCCTATAGCCTAGTTCATTTTAGATTCCATCAACTCTCAATAGTCCTTGCACCCTGGCGAGTGCTGCCTCTGCGTACGTCACACGACACGGGCAAGGGCAGCACCCGTTCGGTGTCCTCCTTACATCTCATCAAAGTGTCAAAAAGGTCTCTACGTGTTGGCTTCAGCTCTGCGCATGCGTCTGAAATATCTGGAATACCATTGTTCCGTGACGGGTTAAGACATACAACAACTACCTACAAATGTATACGGGAAGCTTGATATAATTTGTGGGCAACCCTTGCAAGAATGAGTCTTTAAGATTAAGACGAACCTTTATTATAGTAAGAAAGCTAACTCCCTTGCATTTTTAATTAAGACTGCTGAGGCCTACTTACAACGCTAGGTTGGCGACATTGCAAAAGAGTACAGCAACTGAAATAAGTTTTTTGCAAAAATTTCACTTTTGGTACAAGCTTTTATCGCTGACTGTACTTTTCTTACGATAGACAACTAATACTCATCGAGACAATTCTAAAAAACCCTAACACAATTAGGTTGCGTTGTTTCATGACAGAGTTCCTATGTGGCCCTCATCATCAGATCAGCTCGATGGTACCATAATATTGCATTGTCATCCGATTTATACATGCATGCAAAATTTCAGCTCAATCAGAAACCGGGAAGTGGATCAAATTTAACTTTAACAAGATTTGATTACAGACAGACAGACAACGGTCAGGTGAAACTAAATAAAAAAGCTTGTAAAATAGTAATGTTTCTGTTCTGTCGGCCGCTCTCTGGCTATGGCTAAATAAACTGGGATGGGCTCCGACACGGCGCAACGTGTTGTGCTGACGGTACCGGCTACCAGGAATAACACTTGTGTAACAAGACTGGCTTAGTTGGCAGGATTACTTCGAGCACCTGAATCTATATAGGTATCAATAGAAAATAAGAAATACCTATATTATTTATGTAGTTTCGAAAAGCAACTGAACCTTATTATAAATTTTGCTGCAAATGATGACGCAAGACATTAAAAAAAAATGCTCGTTTATTTGAAATAAAATGCTGGACTAGGTGGTAAAAGCCGTGCTTCAGTTGTACATGTAAGTCTAATATAATATGTATAGTAATGTAATTGATTATTGTAGATTTTCAACATTATAGATAAGTTTGATGAAATGTACCTATTTTTTGGCATATTCCTTAACGGATGAACCGATTTTTATTAGTGATAGGTGATATATATGTTTTTATTACGAATGTGTGAGTGGTATTAAAAATATAGTATAAAAAAACATTTTTATCGATATTAATAAAAATGTCCCAAATATAATCGATTTCATAATAGTTTTTAGTTCATAATAATATACAGGTAGTATTCTTTCATTAACACCCAATATACTTTGACATAAACCACCTATACAGTTACCTTAAGGGGTCATGTTTCTCGGTCAGTTTTACCCACCAATGGGTCAGTGGCTCGCAGGGTTGAGTGGGCACTGTGGGGTTTATTACTTTACCTCGTTAGTTCACTTTGGACTTTACTGACCCTTGGAAGGGTTAAATTGACTTTAAAGAGCGGTTGTTTTATTGTGTTTAAATTGCGGATGGTTTTTGAAGTGGTTAATCGATTTTTATATTATACTTTTCAATCGGTTTGATTGTATTATAACAAGAAATAACGGTGGTGGCCGAGTGGATATGACGTCCGACTTTCAATCTGAAGGTCGCGGGTTCAAATCCTGGATCAATGAGTTTTCGGAACTTAGGTACGAAATATCATTTGATATTTACCACTAGCTTTTCGGTGAAGGAAAACATCGTGAGGAAACCTGCATACAGCTGCGAAGAAATTCAAAAGTGTATGTGAAGTCCCCAATCCGCATTGGGCTAGCGTGGGGACTATAGCCCCAAGCCCTCTTGCGCATGAGAGGAGGTCTGTACCCAGCAGTGAGACGTATAAAGGCTGAAATTATAACAAGAAATAATGTTAAAATAACATTTTAAACTTATAGGTATTGATATATAGAAAGAAAGAAATCATAACACTTTAAACTCTCGCGTTTTGTACACATATTTGATTTCGAGTAGTTTAGTGGTGTTTTATTAATATCTCCGTTGACATTTGTTGGGACGTCAGTCTTTCCGTGACCACAGCTGGTGCAACTCAGCTGAAACGTCGGAATTAAAGGTAAAAACAATGAAATTATATTACGGTAGACCCGTTTGTGTAATCAAAGAAAGAAATCATATTTACTTAACACCATAATATACTACATTTTTATAACTGTACAGATATTTCTCCATTTGTTAAACTTTTCGATGGTGGCAGATACTAATGCTGACTGTACTGATAAGGGAAGTCAAATAAGGCTGGTTCTACATTCAAGATGGCGGCGGGATGACATATCGAACAGTGCTTGCCATTGGCAGTGATGTAACGGTGAAAAACGTCGGCACTTTAGTGGCGCGTGCTGCTGCATTTTAAGTTTGGTGGGTGTTTGCCACTTTGAGGTAATTTTGATTTTATAAACGTACTAGTGCTCGACATGCTAATGCCCAATAGATAACACCTTGCTGTCACCTCTATTGACAATGACTTAAGTTTCAAGATGACATGTACTGGGACCGCGTCGAGCACCAGTACGTTTACCTTAGGTCCTAATGTAAAAGTATGGTGGAATCTCCGAAGTGGCTAAAAGGTGACGCAACGTCACGTTCGAAACGTCAGGCCATAAATAAATGTAGGTTTTACGCGATTAAGTCCCGTGTTAGTTTTAAAATTATGGCCAAAAGGTTCACTTACGGCTCGATTCGAACTTTAAGATACGTCAATTAATAGATCTAGAAACGATATGGATTAGATATATCAGTGTCAAATGTGACGTTTCTTCAAACAAAAACGTCTTATTTGACACTGACACATCTAATCCATATCGTTTCTAGATCTATTAAGTAATTGACGTATCTTAAAATTCGAATCGGGCAGTTAGTTTCAGATGTTAACACATAATATACTTTCAATCAGAGTGTGTTCTGGTCTTATCTACATATGTAACTGACTTTATGCAGGAAACATGATCAGAGACAGGTAGGCAGACTATTGGTATTTAAAACTAAATTATTTGTTTGACAAGAGAGCAAAGTCCCCAGATGCCAATAATTTAGTTTTTACGCCAAAGTACTACTTGTTCCTTATTTTTCCGAATTCATCTCAATAACTCACAGGCCAATCGAACCAGCACCTGATATAAACCGATATTAGAATAATTTATTTATTTGAAATTTGAGTCAGGCAAGAAGGCCCATATTACATAGGTACATGTGTATTTTATAAACTTAAAACTAAACACAATGTATGCGACAAAACGGCGTGGCTCCGTTGGCTGTTCTTGTGTCGGCCAGAAGTCGGCGCACTCGGCGGTCCCCTGCAGCGGTCGCGGCACGCGCACCACAAAAGAATTGAAGTGCACATAGTGGCGCGATCAAAGCTGGAACATCCTCAGCGTGTAACCGGTCTTCTGGTGATAATATTGGAATCATATCATTTAGCTGTCATACGCGCGGGCGTCTCGCTCGCATAATACCTAACATGGACGAGTCTGACCGAAATTATCGCGCGAATGACAGCGAAGTGATATGATTCCAATATTATTCTAATATCGGATAGATATCAGGTCCAACGGTCGAATCGGCCTGCCTGTATCTTGCTTTAATTGTATCTGAGTATTTCCACGAAACTCGTAGCGCGCTACGCCGTAGCAGCCGTAGCTCGTAGCACGCGCTACAACGAACACGTCGGATTATTGCATTCTGTAGGATTAAAACATAATTTATTTTACTGATACTAGAAGCAATCTATTTTAGTAACACTTTGTTTTGCACCTGTTTTATATTAATAGCAGTGTTATATTTTGATTTATTATGTGTTCGCTGCTATTCAAATATAATTTGTGTATTTTTTTGACATAGGACGGAGAAATGTAATATTAATATTTTTATATGTTGGTCTTAAAATGATACAAGCTTTATTTATTTTTGGAGGAAATAGATAGGAATAGAAGCATAAACTAGTATATTGAAATGTAGTAGGTAACCGAAAAAATGCCAATTTTACATCCGACCCAAAAAACTATATAAAAAAGCATAACTGGTTTTAAATTAAGAATAAATCATATATTTTGTGAGCACACACAACATTAAGCATTACTGAAAATGACTTTAAGTCACACAAAACTCGGTAGATATCACAAAAACATATATCCATGTGTATATTTCAAAATATACAGTACCTACACTCATTTACTTTTAACTTTTTTTTTATTTTTTATTTAACTGCAATCGCAGTTTGGCGAGTAATACAATTTGTTACAAAATTGTTGTAAACTTTATGATAAATAAAAAAAAAATAGATGTTAAATTTGAACCGGATTCTAGGTTGTCTATAATGTCGATACCTATAGTTCGTTTTTTTTAGCATTAGAAAGAAGGTAATCGATCTTGACATGTCTTTTAATTGAAAACGCTTTTTAAAAAACAGTAACTATTACTTATGAAAGCAGAAGAGTATAGATGATCGTATTGAAAATGACTTTAAGTCACACAAAACTCGGTAGATATCACAAAAACATGTATCCATGTGTATATTTCCAAATATACAGTACCTACACTCATTTAAAATTAGAACAAACCGAATTCCGCTGCAAAATCTCAGCTCCTGTTTAAAAGGAACCGACAACTGTGTAAATCACCGCCCACTCACTACGACAAAGTTCCAACTTAATACAATTCCATACAACGATACACCCTTTGTCGATACAATACGCAGTCACTCAAAATGAAGTCAAAGTAAAATGGGCTTTAAGTCGTACGGGTAGAGTGTAATTTGGGTAAGGCTTGGTAACAAAGTAGAGTGATATGCCTTGAACAAATGAATTATTTATTCAGTGAAGGAATTAACATATCTATCAAGAGAGCGGTGCGGGGATGTGTGAAGAGTGACGTTTGGATGAGGCGAGGCGTGATGGAAATTTGCTACAGGTTTGATCTTATATTGATTTGATACATCTTTGAAGGCCGCTCACGCTGATCGGTGCATGCGAAATGAAGAGACACGGCTCGATTCGAAGTTTAAGGTACGTCAAATATTAGGTCTAGATACGATATGGATCGGATATGTCAGTGTCAAAAGTGACGTTTCTCCAAACATAAACGCAACTTTTAACACTGACATATACAACAATCCATATCGCATCTAGACCTAATATAATTATGGGCCCGATTCGGATTTTGAAATAGACATCTATTAGATATCTTTTAGACATCACCAAGATACGATAACGTTATGTTTAAGATCTAACCTGTCAAATTTGACATTTGCGCGATTCTGCAGATACTCTTGAACGATTTCCACAGCATATGAATTAGAGATCCAATTCACATCTAATAGATATCTTACTTTATCTGACGTAAAAGTGACATTGGTTGCCCGAATTGCGCTGCAAAAGAGAACTAGTTGATATCTAAACTATAACGTATCTAGAATGGATCTAGTACGTATCGTCTCTTGTGAATATTTTGAAGTTCAAATACGGCAGAGTGTCAAAAGTTTCGATTCTTCAAACAAAAACGACATTTTTAACACTTACATATCCAATCTATATCGTATCTAGACCTAATATAATTATGACGTATCTTAAAGTTTGAATCGGGCCGAAAGTCATGCGTATGCGCGCCAATCGCCAAGACGATCGTCGAGGGTGTATCAAAACCGGCTCAAAACCATAACAAGATATTAAATTTGAACCGGATTCTAGGTTGTTTATATGTCATTAGCTATAGTTCGGTTTTTTTAGCATTAGAAAGAGGGTAAGCGATCTTCACATGTCTTTTAATTGAAAAACGATTTAAAAAAATCAGTAACTATTACTTATGAAAGCAGAAGAATATAGGTGATCGTATTAGATTCATAATTGTTACATATTTGCCGTGACTTATTTTTAAAACGTGTTATTCTATAAAAAGAAATAATGTAGACACATCAAGATTGTTTACTTTATTTCTAATGCTAAAAAAACGAACTATAGTCGAATCTGATTGACGAATGCAAACATGGCAGTTTTAGTACAGTTACAGTAAATTAAGACATCAATTGAAATTTAAATAATAATTAATGAAATGTTTTCGTCTGTGTATAACTAAACTAATAAATATCGCTATAAGTATATTTATTTAATAGCATACATACTTATGTGTGTACTTAATTTACTTAAATTACACACTTGATTATTTTGCAGATAAAATTCATCGTACTTGTACAGTGAGCTGCAATTTAGCATGGAGAAATAATTTTGAATGAATTCATTAACAAAGTCGCCATGCACTTTTGCGGCTGATTTTGCGCAAGGTCTACAGATCCGGGGGTGACAATTGTTGATAGAAAACGCGAATCAAAACTGAAATAATGTATGGGAATACTTAGACTTCGAATCTGTCATCCTATTTCTTTTTCGTCTTGCATTTGTCGATGTACGATTGTTATTTCAGCCAAGCTCCAGGGCCACTATCGAGCCATTCTGTGATCGAAGCCCAATCTGGCGAAATGCCGCATCCATCTCGCGGCGCCTTAATCCGTCCAAACCGGCGGTTTCCACAAATTGAAATTTGCTGTTGTCAGTCCTACAGTAACGTGTAACGGCACACAGAAGAGAAAGGGTGGAAGTTTTATCGAGGCCTTAGAAAATTGGTACCTTTGGGATCTGTGCTTTATAGTAGAGTTGCCCAAAATGTAAATGACGTAAGACTGAAAGTGAAAAGGAACAAAGCCTACCAGAAAGGAAGGCGATATACACTTATAAGCCAAAAAACAAGTGCATTCCCGTTGTCAGGGAGGTTTTGGGATTATACTGAGCAACTTTTACTACGGGACCAACCCCGAAATCTCGAATCTTGGCTGGTCCATTTTCTATGGGAGGGTACATTTTTTTCACGATTTCGGGGTTGGTCCCATAGTAAAAGTTGCTCAGTATAATCCCAAAATCTTACTGGCAACGGGGTTGCACTTATTTTTTGGCCACCCTGTAGATGGTCGGTAGTAATCGAATTTAAAGTATCGTGAGACATACAAACATTAAGCTAATCATGTGAATGAAACTGTAAAATTAGGTTAATGGTTGGCAGTCCTCACCAGTGCGTTTCTCCAGAAATTTCCTGCCTCATACAGCTTAACTATGTACCTACTGAACTAACGCCCGCGATATTTTCGGACCGATACGACCTTCAAACTTTATAATAGAGCGTTCCTAGGAGAATGGGAGAGGATCGGGCTGTCAAGAGGGCGTTCTTGGGACGGCCGACTGGAAGCCGTCCGGTGGGTCGGCCCAGGTATCGCTGGGAAGACAGTGTGACGGCGGATCTGCTTCAGCTTCGCGTCAGTAACTGGCAGGAAGTTGCGCAGGATCGGGACAGGTGGCACGGTCTCGTTTCGGAGGCCAAGATTCTCTTTGGATCGCTGAGTCAAAATAGTTAGTTAGTTAGTTCCTAGGAGGTTCCTGACTCAAATAAGCATGCCAAATATTTTTAAGATATTTCTTTATAAGAAATTCAATCAGTAGATTTGCTATTTCAAATAATCGATGTTCGTCTTTGGATTCCTTTCATTATTCATTTTACATTGTTAAAATCTTCTTCTTCGTGTTATCCCGGTATTTTGCCACGGCTCATGGGAGCCTGGGGTCCGCTTGACAGCTAATCCCATGATTTGATGTAGGCACTAGTTTTTACGAAAGCGACTGCCATCTGACCTTCCAACCCAGAGGGGAAACTAGGCCTTAATGGGATTAGTCCGGTTTCCTCACGATGTTTTCCTGCAACGCAACTGGTAAATATCAAATGGTATTTCGTACATAAGTTCCGGAAAACTCATTTTGGTACGAGCCGGGGTTTAAACCCGCGACCTCCGGATTGAAAGTCGCTAGATCTTACCGCTAGGCCACCAGCTCTTTTTTACATTGTTAAAATACCATCATTAAAATTCCATAAAACGATAAAAAGAACACGTATTGAATGCTTCTAATGTTTTAAATACTGTGCTTTCAAGACGGTTCCCAGGTTGCATAGAAACTTACTCCCTTTTTGACCCAGACGTGTTATATTCAGAGGTGTCTGAATGCGGAGCCGTGAGTGAACAATGGAGAGCGATTCTGTTTTCTTTGTTAATCCCGGGGCTAATAAATTCGTAACAATGCTGGCGGTTTATTAGGAGGGAGTCGGGAAAATTTGGAACGTCTTGAGAAATTCAAAGTTTGGTTTAGGAAAATCCTAACTAGAACGGCATGTTAACTTCAAAAATATATTTTTGGAATTAATGAATGAAAATAATTATTTTAGACATCAATTAGCAACTATACTTACTTATCCATATTTTTGTCTACAATAATAATTATATTAGTAACAAAGAAAAGCCCTTTACGCAATCACCAATGATATAAATTTATACAATATCGTATGAAATAACAAACAAACCAATTTATCCGCCCCCCCCCCCCCCCATACATAACCTGCCTAAAGCCGATTGCACACTTGCAATTTCAATATCGCGTAAAAATAAGCCGATAGGATCATTAAAGCCCGAGCGAGGCGAGGGGCTCAACGCCATATTGCGACGCACGTCATAATTTAGGGGTGTGTGTAATTAGCTTTACCTTCGTGATATTGTGCTTATTGACGGTGCAGTGTGAAATAGGGGTCATATTGCATTTTATTTCTGACCCCTTAACACGTAATATTTTAGATTTAGTTCTTGTAACTAGCTATATTCTTACTTTATATAGACAAATGAATAAGAGTACTACAGGCCAGCCCGAAGATTTTTGTGCATATTATTGCGGATAATTTTAACAATCATTATCTTCCTCGCGTTATCTCGGCTTTTTGCCGCGGATTATAGGAGCCTGGGGTCCGCTTGGAAACTAATCCCGAGAATTGGCGTAGGCACTAGTTTTAACGAAAGCGACTGCCATCTGACCTTCCAACCCAGAGGGGAAACTAGGCCTTGTTGGGATTAGTCCGGTTTCCTCACAATGTTTTCCTTCACCGAAAAGCGACTGGTAAATATTAAATGATATTTTGTAGGGACATAAGTTCAGAAGAACTCATTGGTACGAGCCGGGGTTTGAACCTGCTACCTCCGGATTGAAAGTCGCACGCTCTTACCGCTAATAGGCCACCAGCGTTTTTTCAGTTAAATGATTGAAGTATTATTTTAATGTAAAGGACATTGATCTAATATACCTATGTCAACGTACTTTTGAGCCACCATGTATGTAAGTAGGATGCGTGAAGTAGTGTAAGACATTGAAGACGAAGTTTTGACAGCTAAAGTAAATAACACTGTACAGACCCCTTCATGTGACAGCTTAAATGTGTGGCGCTGACTTTTGACCCAGTCATCAAAAAACTATAGGTCAATTTTTTTACATTACTTATTTTACATGTACCTATTCATATTATGATTTTATAGTTAGAATATTTATCTCTACTCAATAATAATTTCAGCCTATATACGTCCCACTGCTGGGCACAGGCCTCCTCTAATGCGCGAGAGGGCTTGGGCTATAGTCCCCACGCTAGCCCAATGCGGAGTAAAGACTTCACATACACCTTTGAATTTCTTCGCAGATGTATGCAGGTTTTCTCACGATGTTTTCCTTCACCGAAAAGCTAGTGGTAAATATCAAATGATATTTCGTACATAAGTTAAATAAAACTCATTGGTACGAGCCAGGATTTGAACCCGCGACCTCCGGATTGAAAGTGGGACGTCATATCCACTCGGCCACCACCGCTCTACTCTATCTCTACCTACTTACTTAATCTAATTATGAATAGTTTGTATGAATGTATAGATCTAATGTAAACAGGGATGAAATCTATGTCGTGGTTGACCGGTTCGGGAATAATAAAACTTTTTTTACCGTTTTGTTTATGCAAAGGGGAATAAATTTTACTTCCATTAGTTTCTGTTCATAATGCGCTTTTTGCGTTTTTGTTAATAGCTTTTTGTTATTATGAGTTTTTAATTAACTCATGTCGTTATTTCGTCATTATTATTGTTGTTAGATTTTGAAGAGTAAGTACCTACTTACTTGAGTTTGTTTATGCACGGTTGTGCCTCTCTACAAGGCATCCGTTGCCGGACGGCAGACTGTCGACATCTCCAGCACCTTATGATGATACCTACCTCGTAAAGAGGCGAATGATTACTTTTGGTGGTGGTTTGTTATATTTATTTGCGTAAGTATTTTTTTTTCGAGGTGGGAGGGCGTGAACATTAAATGAATCCAAAAATACGCAATTAAGTATAACGGGTTAGCACTTATTGACTAGCACGCTATTATTTCGCGGAGTAGGTATATAGCAAAGTTATATTGTTCGTTTAATCTACGTAGGTATAGGTGTTTGGCTCTGGTAAACACTGGCAGCCAGACAACATGTCAAGAGTTGATCGCGAACTAATTCCCGAGTCGGCATCTGGATAGTTACTAACTCGGTTAGATGAGCGGTTATTGAGATCTCACGATATAGACCCGAAGACCTATTTTAAATCTCCACTTGATTTGTTATTGATATGTTACGAGCTTGATACGACTCATAGTGTATCTTGCTCGCGCATATTGGTGTTAAGCAGGCCACTGACGAGCCTTCAAAATGGATGCCGTTACAATGGATTCATCCAAATGGACGGCATCCTAATATTAAACATTGTACGGTTTTGACATTCACGGACCGATTTTGGATTGCAGCCACGCTATTTGGACTGTTGGAAGGCTTGTCAGTGGCCACCTTTAGACTTGACAGTATTTTACGTTATCAGTGAACTATATTTTGAAGTGAAACACTGATTTAAAGTTTTACGTTTTTTACAAATTATTATTTATGCAAACTGAACTTATTCGACGTTTCGAAAGCGGTATTTTCTCCGTGGTCCCGAAAACTTTTCTTCCATTTTACTTAACAAATACAAACGTTATTTTTATTATAGGACAGTACTACACAAATTGACTAATTTCCACAGTAAACTCATTAAGGCTTGTGTTAACCATTAACACTGTGTATTGTGTTAAACTTGGATAACCATTAGTGATTATAAAAAACAGCACCACCCAAAGTTATGTTTGAATATGTATATTATGGTTATGACATTAATTGACTAATGCATTTATTTACATAAAAGATATATACAGTGGTACCACTACACTAAATTAATAACTAGCTTAAATCTAAAATAGGTCCTTGAGGCATTGTACCAACTGTACCAAGGGTGCTGGCGGCATTTCCTCGTTGTATCGCAATGCTGATACGTCGTGCGAGGAAGCCGCCAGCTCTTCGGTCGCTTCGCTTCTTCTTCTTCTTCCTCTCCTGTTCCCATTATTTGGGGTCGGGTCTCCTCACTGTCCTGCGCCAAGTCCTACGATCTTGGGTTGTCTGTTGGGGCACCTGGGCTTTCTTGAGGTCTCTTTCTATACTTGTCCACCAGGTATATGGCGGGCGGCCGCGGCCTCTTGGGGCCTCTGGTAGATTGAGGGCTACTTGTACTACGTGATCGTTTTCCCGTCGTTTAACGTGGCCATACCAACGAAGGCGGTTTTCGGTAAGTTTGTCTGCGATTGGTGCAACCTTGAAGCTACCGCGTATATATTCATTACGTATCTTGTCTAGCCGTGTTACACCTCCCGCCCACCTGAGCATCTTCATCTCGTTGGTATGTACCTTTTGCTCATGAATTTTCTTTGTTGTCCAGCATTCAGATCCATAAAGTAGCGCGGGACGGACTGCCGTTTTATAAACTTGTCCCTTTGTTTTTATGGGGATACGTGGGTCGCACAATACACCTGTAAGCGATCGCCATTTTTGCCATGCGACGTTTATTCTGTGTGCCACGTCAGCATCGACATTTGCATCGGGTGTAAGTATGGAGCCTAGGTACTTAAATCTTTCTACAGATGGGACAGGCGCGTCTCCAATACAGATGGTTTCCTGTATATTAGTTCTGCTGAAAGGACATTTCAGGTATTCCGTCTTACTCCTACTAACCCTCAGGCCGTGCTTTTCAAGTGCTCGTGTCCACATGTTCAGAAGTTCCTGCAGGTTTGTCGCGGTGTCGGCAGCTAGAATTATGTCATCCGCGTACAACATGGTCCACGGCAGTGGAGATGGTATATTTCTGGTGAGGTAATCCATGACCAGGTTAAATAGCAGCGGGCTGAGCACGGATCCTTGATGAACGCCTACTTTGACCTCAAAAGCTCTACTTATGCCTGCTAGGCTTCGTACTCTCGTGCTGACCTTAATGTACATGTCTTGGACAAGTTCTACGTAATATTCAGGGACATTCTGGGCACGAAGAGCCTCCCACACAAGCTTACGGGGCACACGGTCAAAGGCTTTTTCTAGGTCTATAAATGTTAGGTGTAGGTCTTTTTTGTTGATTCTAAATTTTTCCATCGTGATCCTAACAGTCTGTATCGCGTCAATGATTGACCTGGATGCTGTGAAGCCGAACTGATTTGGTGACGTTTGAGAGATGTTTAAGATTCGTTTATTAAGAACTCTTTCCCATATCTTAAGCGTATGTGAGGTTAGTTTTATACCTCTATAGTTCTCGCACAGAGCCACATCACCCTTATTCTTGTAGAAAGGCAGTAAAAAGCTTTGACGCCATGAATCTGGGATATTTTTGGTTGCTAAGATGATATTAAACAGCTTTGTAAGCCACGCTACGCCTATCGGCCCAAGAGCCTTCCACAGATCCGCCGGGATCTCGTCCGGCCCCGTAGCTTTTCCACTTTTCATTTTCATCGTCGCGTGTTTAACTTCATCGCTCCCTATTTCGGGCACTGGTCCATATGTAGGTTTGCATGGCGTCGGATCTTCGTTTGGGAATTCTTCATTTAGAAGTCGTTCATAATACTCGAACCACCTTTCTCGGATTTGGATATTATCTGTTACAATTTGGTGGTTTTTACTTTTGATAGTTTTATTAACTTTTATGTCCATAGTTGCTATGTGTCTCGATTTCGCTATTTTAAGTACTTCATCTGCGTTTTTAGCATTTTCCAAACTACTATAACTCTTCGGTCGCTTCGCGATTTCTGCAAACAACTTGTGCGCGCTGGGACCCCATAGACCTAGAGTTTTTAGATATATCGTTATTATATCAGTGCTCACACAAACCTCCAAATTGAAGCGATTAAACTAACTTGGATTCCTTGAAGCAACTGATCAGAGCGGCCTCTAATACCAGTCGACTCAGCTTGTAATTATACGCTATTCAACTCTGCCTTCCATCTGCGAAAATCGAACTAAATTTTATAAGAAATTTTACCAAATAGTGATTTCTCAATTACTTTATAATGTTGAGGAATTTACAGTAGTTTTATATTTAAATATATTCAGAGTCTGCCTTCGGTGCTAATAAATTACAATGAACAGTCGAATTCATAATTATTATGTAGGTATACATTTCTTCAGCTTAAAAATCCATAGTAGTAAAGATGAAAAAATGTATACATATTTATGAACCCGACTGTAACATCAAAATTACCGTTACCTTACCGTTACCGTATCAGCGAGCCTAGAAAAAAAACCCAATACTAAATAATATTAGGTTTAAATGCATGTCCAAATGATAAGTTAATTTTAAAACAACTTAATGTCAAAATAACCTGACCAGCAATTATCTCAAAAATACCTGCAATTATCTAGTTTAAATTGATTATCAGTACAAAACTATTGTGGTCAGCGAGGGGGTCAGGATATAATGGTTTCATTATAGTGTGACAAACAAAATAAACCACTTGACGGTCTGGCAAATTAACGAGAGCGTTAATTTTATAGTTAAATCTATTTTAAATTTGTCCCTAAAGTACGTGTGTTTTTGAGTTGCAGTGACGGTTAATATGCACAGTCAGGTACGGGAATATAATATGCTGATTAGTGCTAAATGAACTTTCAAGTCGTGCGTGAGATGAGCTCCAATCACCAGCACAATTGTCAAGGTCGTATCAGAAACAGTTCAAGGCATACTAAAATGTTAAAAATAAAATCGTCCTTACCAGAATAATACCTAAATCTCTACAAGTGTGCCAATCTCCTCCGAGATTTTGAACTCATTTAAAAAATAATTGTTGTAGGTAGTCATTAAAATCCTATCGCCCTTTAAATGCTGAGATCCTCTATCAAACCACGCGTATGTTCAAGACATATAAACAATAAACTGACGTTCTTGATCCCTTCATCCCCTGAAAACCACTACTATTAAATTAAACTTAAACAAACCCATGTCCATCCCGAAGCTTTCATATTTCACGCACTAAAATTAATATAACGCCCTACAATCCTTCACGATCCGAGTATTGTCGGTCAAACCGCTTATTTCCATTCACAGATCACTTACTATAGACCAAGCGTGTAATATGACTCCCGTTTGCGAAGCGCCTGATTTTACTGATGATACTTTTTAGTATGGGAGCAGAAATGCTAGGTTAACTTTTATGGGGCAACAGTTGTCCCACTTATCGCTAATGCAGTACTTGCATGAAACAAATCAACATGTGATTACTGAATTTGCGATAAGCGGTAAGTTACCTAATGTTACCATGTTGTACAGTGTTGCACCACAAAATGTTACAGCGGTGTACTTTAAGGTCACAAGGATAAACATGTAATAAAGTTTCAATAGGCCAATATAAATTAATCATGGGCTTGTAGTACGAGCATAAAATGATGTAGAATGCAATTAAATACTGCAGCTTGCTGCAAAATACTTCACAAAGTTCAAGCCTCCTCGGTGCTAAACTGTACGTACTATTAATTCTGGTCAGGAAAAAACAATTGGCGAGAAGTCACACAGGACCGAGAAAAGTGGCGCTGTCTTGTGTCGGAGGCCAAGTCTCATTTTGGGTCGCTACATGAGCCAACGGAGTAAGTAAGTAGGAAAAAATGCAAAAGCGGATCAAAAGTTATGTTTCTAACCTACATTTCATAATAAAGGGTTAAACAGCTTATAAATGCTGACATTGGTGACCACGAGTTCCCTTAAACCTTTCATGCAGAGTCTTTCGGATGAGGTCCAGTCTACCATTGCTTTCTACTCATTCTGACAACGGTCAAACGTCACTTGCTCAGCAAACTTCCTACTCTTTTTATCCTCGCAAAATTAGACCTTATTTTAATGTAGGAAAACATAAGAGGATAGTAAAGATAAAGTGGTATTTCAACAATGGCGGTTGAAGGACAAAAGAGTAAGGGCGAAATGACAGACGTCACAATAACGGAATGGTTAGCGAGATGACCCGGGCATTGTTCCGCTGATGAGGTTTTTGTGAAAAATACAGAAACCCGAGCTGAAAATGTGTGGTTTGGTTTTAAATCGGTGGCGCGTAATGTTTATGAATATCTGTGATGATTAACGGGGCCTTTCTTTTAATGTGGAGGACTTTTTGATGTCTGCGGTTTGCAGTTAAAAATGGGTTGTTATTAGGATAAATAAGCGAACAGTAAAGAGAGGATTGTCAATGGAAAATATGAGTGATTCTAGATTCATCTGTGCGCAGTAGAATAGCGGTTGATGAAAATTAAAATGAAGGGAAAACCTTAACTATTGTTAAATTACTCGTATATCGGAATTTAATGTACATATTATTCTTCAAAACTTAACATTACCTAATTCAAAATTAACTGTAAAGTTTACTTAAAATATAATGTTAAAAGTAAAATAATAATAATCATGAAAATCGACTATTTTACTTCCTTGAAGAAATTGTAATAAAACTTGAAAAACCCATGAAACACATACAATTGTGTCCAATTATTTCAATTCAATCTTGTCCAATTTATTTTTAATTGAAGCTTTACATTTACTGTCATCAAACCTAAAAAGTATGAATCTTTTCTATATGACGATCTTCCTCGCAGAGTGTACTGTCCATCATTGACACTTTGTTGTTGATTTTTGACCGACTATTTGGTTTGTTTGCTTGCTTGTGGCTCTAGCGATAGTGGCACCCACGCACGCACCAATCTATTTTCAGAAATAATTTCCTCAAGTTACTCTAGTATTTATAAATAAACTGCTATTACTTATATTGCACTCTACCTACTGTTCATTTTTTAAGTTTTTAATATCATTTCTTTTTTCGAATTTTTACAGAAAAACGGAATTGCAACTTCTTAAATTCCCCTATTAAATTGCCGGCATAACCGCCATTTTCGCCTATCGATTAGACGCCCATCTCACGCGTCTCGCGTTAAAAAGTAACATTTCAAATTTAAATCCTCCGAGTCCCCACGCCAGTGCAATAAATAGTGCATGAAGGTTTTCATCCTCGCACGTATGACTAAACACCAGCTTAAGTTTGAACTCGAGATCCATGTCAAACATACGCGAGTAGAGTTCTTTCTATACTGGATTGGTCGGACTTAACGCTGAATACAGGACTCGAGTCTGGGACTTGAGCCTCAAGTGTCGAAAGTCGGAACTCTGGTGCTCAAGGAACGCGGTTGATAATAAAAATAAATTGTATTTGTACGTGTATAGTGGATTTTAAATGGTGTTGAAGTTTTGTTGTGGGAAAATGAGAAATTGTTGGTATATTGTTATTTTTGAACATTAGTACATTGTAGGAGAGGACGGAAAACCGCTAAAAGATGGACGAGTGAGTTTGAGTATCCCTCCCTCCCTCAAATAATACGAGTCCATCTTTAGCGTTTCCGGCCGAGGTATTACATAGTGCTTTTCACGACTACTGCGAGGAAATAAGTAAACATTTGCATAACTATAATAAGTACTAGCCCGCGATTTCTCTGGTAGCAAATTACTAGCCACTGCCTGTGCTGTCTCTTGAATTTCGGTAGGCGTCAGCGTAAGAATATCGTTTTCTTCACTAGAAGAACTCTATTTTATAGCGAGCGTAGATTCGTGTTTCTTGTATTTTTTAGTCAAACACAATTTACACTATCCAATTCAGTGAGTATTTTCCGATCCCGCCTTTTTTACTTTTTTTATCACTTTTAAGAGGCGTTTTTCTGTTGTTTGCTTCAAACCGACTCTAAACTTAGAAGCGTTTATGCTAAAAAACCACAAACAGCTACAAAAGTAAAAAACGCCTTAAGCGTGAATCGAATGAACTGCCTGAATGAATGAATGGTTTTGACATTTCTTTTTTTTTTAAACAAGAAATTGGTCCTATAAATAACCTAATTTTATTTATGAAGGAAAAAGTTGCGCCAAAAAAGACCTTTTATTGATTTTTATGTTTTAAATGATACTCATTGCTGTAGCGAACCGTCACCAATGACAGATGATGATAACAATGAAACATTGTAGTAGTGGTGGTTCAGGTGCTACAGCTATTGCCTACTTTCCAGCTTGGTTTTAGACCATCTATTGCCACATTTCCGAACAGTGGCGTGAAAAGAACTTTTTCTGGAGACCGATTCTGGTTTAACAACTTGTTGCAGTGTTGATTTCATTTTGATACCACCCGAATATTATAGTTGAGTTGGGAGCCCATACATTAAAAGTACCCAATTTTATTGCAGTTTGGTATACGAAAACTTAAATCAAGAATTACAGTCGACGAGTAGAAAAACGATTATTAAGGTCGTATCAAAACCATAACAAATTGTTAAATTAGGATCTATCTCCATGTTTTATCATATTGATACACTTAAGTTTCATATTCGATACTTTTCTTATCAAACTGCCAATTATTATAGATACATCATTATGTTTTTGTTGTCATACTGCATTGTATTATGAACCCTCTGCAACAGTGGTGACTTTTTTAGAGATATTCTACTGATGTGGTGTCTATCAGACGTCATTTTCGATAATTCATTAAAAATAAACTAATGGCAAGATGGTAACTATTGTTTTATATAACAATCAATCCATTTATAATTTAATAAATACAATTGTAAAATACGTTTGACATATACTTATAATAAATTTTAATGAGATCACAGTTTCTTACAATTTGTAATTCGGCTAACAAAAAAATCAACAACTTCAAGTAACTTAATTAATTTTCCTTCTTTTGAACATTATATTTGTACTTAAAAAAAATAGAGAAAATCTAAAGACAGAATAAGGCACTAAACACTTTATCAGTCCTGAAGTTGGTACTTATTTTAAAGGATTTTCGTCGATCAACTATGTAAAATATAATTATTTATGTGGTGGGGTATCTCAGATACTATAGAAACATTACTATTTTTGTGAGGTGACGTCGTGATAGACACCATAATTACTATGAACAAGTACATATATTTATGAGGTGAGGTCTGTCAGACCCAGGACTTATTGCTGTGCTCACGTCTGTGGGACACCCGCAGCTCATATCTCCTGATGCATGCACCACATTGCCGCTCGGGCATCACTGTCCGATGCCGCGAGTCGTTTGAGGAAGGTAATGAGCGAGACAGAACTATATCGCGCCGTATACCGACATAGCAGCAAAAAAATATATTTGGCGGTGTCTGATAGACCGCACATCAGTCGCAGAGGGTTAAAAAACAAAAACAAAACAATAAAATATCGATTCAAATTTAGGTAAAAATAGGTCAGTAAATACCCCTAATTCGTGTTAACCTCTACTTATTCGTCGACCTCGCGCTGCTCGCCTCCTAATAAATCGCGTAAATTACTGGGTAACCGAATGGTGGCTATTTGAATATATTACCTCTTACGTGTTTTCGGATCGGCGAATTACTGTTTCTTTCATGTGAAAGTATTATAATATGGTAGGAAGCTCTTGTTTTACAAGTCAGGCCGTTTAAAAGGTACACTGTTTACCTTTAATAATAATATGTTTGACGTGTATCGCTCTATTTAATTGCACAAACGGGTCTACCGCGATATAATTTCATTGTTTTTACCTTTAATTCCGACGTTTCAGCTGAGTTGCACCAGCTGTGGTCACGGAAAGACTGACGTCCCAACAAATGTCAACAGAGATATTAATAAAACACCACTAAACTACCCGAAATTAGTTTATAAAAATGTTTGGGGTAGACAAAGAAATTGCAGCTACCCGTTAAAGTTTAATGTTTATTGTCCACGGCACGACACGGTGTATCGCTCTCGAAAAAAATGAAAAAATATGCCAAAAAATTCGGTCTTCTTACCCTTAGAGTTGGTCATAAACGCCTAGTGATTTCAAAGATTGCGTATACTCGAGAAATTGGGATAGGTAGTACCGTGGCCGGGTAGCTTAGAGGTCCAGGGCGCGTAGCCAACGTGCCAATCGTTAACGCTCCGTAGCGAATCGTCAGCTCTCTCCATCACTCTTTCCTACTAGTGCGACAGTGACAGATGCGTTTCGTTCGCTACGGAGCGTTAACGATAGCACGTTGGCTACGCACCCAGTGCGTTAGCCGCGTCAGCTGAAGACGCCGTATGTATTCGACCTCCGCCACTTAATCACTTTTTCTTTACTACCATATGAAATCTATTTCAGTTTAAATTGGCTGCTATTTAACTGATCACCAGATTTAGTAAAATTTAATACCAAAAAAATCTATTTTACCACCCTAAAATAATGAATGATCACCAAAATTATAACACCATTTTAATGTGAAATGATTACCAATTTTATTACATTTTACTATCCTTTTAAAGGAAATGACACCAAATTAATCATTATTAACCCAAAAATAGTAAATGATTACCAAATTTCAAACCCCATTTTAATGTGAAATGATAACCAAATTTTTACATCTTGCTATCCTATTAAAGAAAATGACACCAAAATAATCATTGTAAACCCAAAAATAGTAAATGACCACCAAAATTAGAACTCCATTTTAATGTAAATTTATAACCAAATTGTTAAATCCTGCTATCCTATTAAAGCAAATGACTCCAAAATAATCACTGTAAACCCAAAAATAGTAAATGACCACCAAAATTGTAACCACATTTTAATTCAAAATGTGCAAATATTTAATATATCGTTATCCTATTAAATTAATTAATCCACTTCGTCACCTTTTTCTAGTAGCATTTTATTTCTGTAAGGGTCGCAGTTCAAACCTAACCTAACCCACGTTTCTAGTAGCATTTCTTTTCTGCAAGGGTCGCAGATCAAACCTAACCTAACCCACTTTTCTAGTAGCATTTCTTTTCTGTAAGGGTCGCAGTTCAAATCTAACCTAACCCATTTTTCTAGTAGCATTTGGTTTCTGTAAGGGTCGCAATTCAAACCTAACCTAACCCACTTTCCTGATAGCAGTTTGGTTCTGTAAGGGTCGCAGTTGAAACCTAACCTAACCCACTTTTCTAGTAGCATTTTGTTTGTGGAAGAATGATTATTTTGGAGTCATTTGCTTTAATAGGATAGCAAACTTAACCCACTTTTCTAGTAGCATTTCGTTTCTGTATGGGTCGCAGTTGAAACCTAACCGTACCCACTTTTCTAGTAGCATTTCGGTTCTGTGAGGATTACAGTTCTAACCTAACCTAACCCACTTTTATAGTAGCATTTCGTTTCTGTAAAGGTCGCAGTTCAAACCTAACCTAACCTACTTTTTTAGTACCATTTCGTTTCTGTAACGGTTGCAGTGCTAACCTAACCTAACCCACTTAACTGATAGCAGTTTAACTTACTTTTCTAGTAGCATAACGAAATGCCACTAGAAAAGTAGGTTAGGTTAGGTGGGTATTCGGTGCGGGGTACGGGGGTTTGAGCGGGAGGGGCTAGTAATTTTGGCATCAGTTTACTTTATTTGGTAGTATGTATACATTTTTTGGTAATCATAGTGGTTTATTTAGGTGAAAATATCGCATTAATTTGGTCTTCAAGATTTGGTGATCATTAATGATTTTTGGTGATCATTCAATATATTTGGTATTTGAATACAATTTGAAGTGCAGTCGTAATTAAAACGGTGGTACTTTTGTATTTTTAGGCCTTATTTTTTTGGTGTTCAGTAATTTTTTTTGGTAAGCATGATTTTTTATTTAGGGTACCAAAGTATTTTTTGGTGGTCATTATATTTGCAGCCGTTTAAATTAGTGAGCTGGATCTCTGCTGACGATTAAATTCACCTTGACTAACTATTCTTCAAATTGTGGCAGCAAACTTGGAGTCAGTTGTTAAAGTGTATCATTTCTCATGGCCAAAAGTGTATTACCGAATCGCAACATAGTTGGCCCACATTATACAGTTTCAGTTGGGCCTGTTTGCCTACCCCGCAATTTTGTTGTAAAACTTTGATTTCTGATAAAACAACAAGCTCATTTTGTGGGCCGAAATTTTATTATTGTAAGCTTACAAAGAAAGCGTGTTTTGGCAAATGTCTAATTTAAAAATATGACGTAGTCGCTCGTGCAGAAAATTAGGTTTCTGATAACATGTACATATGAGCTTGGAGTCCAATTCAAACGTACATTTTGACATCAATGCTTTTTTTTTTGTAATCCGCCACCTTTGGCTCCTTTTATATTGTCATCTGTAAAAAGTACAAGTTTTCTTTCTTAAAATCTCTAATTGAAACCATGAGATCCTTTATGATAGCAGAGCGTTGTTTAGGAATAGTAGGGATATTACTGTCTATAAATAAACCAAACTGTGTATTACAAAGTGCAGTTTTCCTATGCAAGAACAACAAAATAGTTTAAACCGAAGTGGTTGCAAGTGCAAACCCAACAAACCAAAGACGTTCATTACTCCCAGCTCCCGATTTCTTCATATAAATGTAAATACGTGTGGGGAGCCACAATGGCGTTTGATTTCTGCGCCAGAGGGAATTCTTTATCGCTTTTTTGGGTTCCGTTTTACTTAAAATGTTTGGGAGAGGAATTGGTTTTTGAAAGAGGTGAAAGTTGGAAAGTCGGCGGCAGATAATATCTGCGCTAGGTGGATATCCCAAAAAGTTTTTCCTATTTGTATTTTACATCTCAAATTTATGGTAGGTAAAATTTATACATTTATACCTAAAGCTTGTAAATGCTACAGACAGGTTTGAATTTTGATTTCTTAAAATTTTATAATATGTGATGGTTATTATAACTTTTTAAATTTGTTATTATTTTTTTTAATGTTCTATAGAAGTAATGTATCTGCAAAGATCCTGAATTATAACCACAAATGACTTCAGTACCTATAAATTTACATAAATATAAAATTGAATTAAATTCCCAGCATCCTACATACATAGTAAATCTTATCGGTATTTCCGAATCAAAACTTTGCTTTGCTACCACTCCCGCTTGGCACATTTTCCGATGCTAAAGAAAATGTCAATTGACTTCTATTGTCATCTCCATCTCACTCACACACGTGCCGTTAGTATAGTTGTTTCACGTTCAGATGCATTTTTGTTCAATGTCACCATGTAGGGTTGACGGGGTTCGGTGATAGGGTGATAATGATGAAAAATAGTGCCGATAATGGAAACGCATTGAATTAAATCAATTTATTCGATTTATTTACAGTAGTGAATAAATCTTAGGGGTAAAACAAGATTAAGGATTAATTTGACTTGATAAATATTTGCAAGTATAACTTTGGCAATTGAATAAAAAAGGACCAAAATACCAGCATGGTTACATGGTTTCTTGCCGTACTTAAAGAAAAAAAAAAACTTTTTGTATTATAAATAAGTTTTTTAACAAGTTTCTATAAGAAAACATACAATATTGAACTGTGTAGAGTGCTATAGTAACAATTTAGTTAAAAGACCCAAAAAAAACCCCGGCTTCGCACGAGTTACACAAAACCTTAACACATTATCACTCTATTGATAGGTGAAAACCGTATGAAAATCCGTTCAGTAGTTTTTGAGTTTATCGCGAACATACATACTTACAAACAGACAGACGCGGCGGTGGACTTTGTTTTATAAGGTGTAGTGACAGTGATATTAAAACGTCTGCTAACGTGTGGTCCCATTGTAACTCCTCGTTATGGAGTGAAACACAATTAACAGACTGATTAATGTCAATTAGCAGAGAACTATGGAACTTTCCATACAATAACATTTAACGAACGCTAAAACGGTGACAGACGGTTTGGTGCAACCGACCCTTAATATATTTTTAATATGTCTATGTCTCATTTAAGTTTAATACTTAAAAAAAAAATAGCCACAACCGAATACAGAACCTCCTCCTTCTATGAAATTGAAGTCGGTTAAAAAGTCGAGTTATCATCTTACGAATATTACTTTCTGACACTTGATTCTATATTGATATTTTTTGATCCTCACAAAACAGGATCGATTGAAAGCTAGAAAAGTGAGAAACACAAAGTAAACACACTGTAATTATCTATCATCATACTTACATTAATCCTCCTACGTTTAATTTCTTGCTGCGCCATATTTATGACACGACTACGAAAGAAATTACAGCCCCCTGCCTAGCTAAATTGTCATTACTCGTGTGAGGGGAAAAGACAATTTACCGCCCTTAGGAATAAGCGATGCTTGATTGAAATTACTAGTTTTTAACCAACACATCGATGTGCAAAAGAAAATATACCTAATTGTGATGATATGAAGGTCGAAATAATATCACTGATCTCTACTATTTTATGCGTTTTTCAGAAGCATTGACATGTAATTTGTGGTTTTTGTCTTCATTATTAGAGTTTATTTTTTAATTTAATAGTAGTAGGTAGTCACTTTATCGTCCACAATACAGATTAAGATAAAACTCATAAAAGTTGGAAGTTTAAAGGTGAACATATCCCATTAAGGGATCTCTTTTAGCTAACCTTTTAGTAGATTAGTGAAAAGCTTTCATTTTATAATAGGTACTATCTGGGATTCCGAGCTTAATTGCTCGGAAAACATATAAAAACTCTAAAATGCGCGTTTTCCCAGAGATGAGACCTAGCTAGATCGATTATTTGCCCCCGAAAACCCCCATATAGCTAATTTCATCGAGATCGTTAGAGCCGTTTCCGGGATCCCCGAAATATAATATATATACAAGAGTTGCTCGTTTAAAGGTATTATATTAGATAGATAGCTGATACTCCTCTCACGATTGACAATATTCCCTAAACGGTTTTTTATTTTCAAATTCTCAATTTTAAAAGAAATAATATCTTAAATTGTAAATATTAGAGTCCATTTTTAAATTGGTGATTGACAATGGTTTCTGATGAAGAACCGATTAGCGTACGCGAGGGGGTTTTCGGCACATTTGATGCAATTATTTTAATAGCTGTCCCGAATGGTCATAAATTGGAGAAGATTGCATAAAGGATGCAACTGCATAATAGCAATAATGAGATAATAATGGCTGTTATTGGATTATAGTCGTTAATGGTGTCTGCTGGACTGGAACTGTCATTTTCAATTTAGGGTGATAGTGTATTGTATACCATGTATGGATATTTATGGCGACTTACTCTCAAATAAAGTAGCCTCAAAGGGAAACAAATACTTCTATTGAATGAATAGTCATTAGTCACTAAGTAAAATTTATATTCCAAGCAAATTGATATCATTATTTTTCACCTCAGCAAAATGCGATTTTGCTCACTGTTTTTAAGAAGCAAAGTACCCTTGTTCGAGCTGCTGAGGTGAAAAATAATGTTATCAATTTGCTTGGAATATAAATTTTACTTAGTGACTAATGACTATTCATTCAATAGAAGTATTTGTTTCCCTTTGAGGCTACTTTATTTGAGAGTAAGTCGCCATAAATATCCATACATGGTATACAATACACTATCACCCTAAATTGAAAACAACAGTTCCAGTCCAGCAGACACCACTAAGTCATTTTGTCTCACTCAGTGAGCGAAATCGCATTTTACTCACTGAGTGAGACACACTCAGTGAGCAAAATGCGATTTCGCTCACTGAGTGAGACAAAATGACATTCAAGTGACCTTTATAGTCAAATGTCATTTCAACATGCGGGGTCTAATACAAGTTCGATATACTTGGGTTCTATTATCTCTGTCCCTCTAGGTATGTTCTCACTGCTTAGGGTGAAAAATTTTGTGTACTACACGAGATCAAAGTTATTTATATCTCGTGCGCTTTTGAATCCCTTACTACGCTCAAGATTCTAAATTAGATTCACGAGCGTAGCGAGCGAGCGATTATAGAATCTTTCGCTTGCACGGGACTCAAAATAAGCACTCGAAGAAATATCAAACTTTGATCTGTCTGGAGTCTGGAGAGATTACCGAAATTGCGGCTCCGCAGTCCAATAGAGCCAGGAATTGCTGGTTCAAAATCCTTATATCCGCATACTCGTAGTACCGTCTATCCCTATCACTGCGCTGTATGTTGCAAACTTCGCCAGTCCTAAAATATCTAGAGACAGTATTTAGCCATTGCTGCCAGTCATCCGGTACAGAATGACTTACTTTTGCGGGGTCGAATCGGCAGGCATCGACTCCGACTGACCGTTTCCCTCATTCGCCTTACTGCAAGGACACTTCTGTACAGTATTTCCAAAACGGCCGCATTTATAACAGAAGAGCCGTTGCCTTGGTAAGTTGCACTCCCTAAATCTGTGACCCGGACTCCTGCAATTCCAGCACTTCGACTGCGCAGATCTACCGACAACTTTATTGTCTATAGCTGCCACCTCTTTGTGCTCCTGCTGCATGGCACTCAAGGTACCCTTGTACGCTAAATCACGCTCCAGAGACAAGTTATCCGTGGTTGGCTCCTTAAACCCTTCACAACGAATCTTGGTTCGTTCAATCACCCTTAGTACTGACGTCAATCCTGCTACCGAATCAAAAGTGTCACGGCAAATTTCTTTCTGGTAGTAAGGCTGCAGGTTCTTCCTTAGAATCACCAACTTTTGTGATTCCGTAAGCGGCATGGGTAAACGGTTAAACATATTCTGCATGATTGATAAATATATGACAACCCTCTCCTGCTTACTTTGAGTTCGCCGCTTAATTTCCTCCAAGAGCTCATCCTGATAATTTGGTGCCTGGAAAGTATCAACCAGGAGGTCCACCAGCTCCGACCAATTAGAAACCACACCCCTGTTTGCTCTAAACCATATGAGAGCTTCATCTTCAAACAGATCAACGGCATAACGAAACAAATCATCGTCGTCTGCATTACGAGCCTCTTTGAGCTCCGCAACCCTCTCCAGAAATGCATTGATGCTCACAGTGTCCCTACCGCTAAACTTGACCCCCCAATCTTTAATTGGGACTAACTTCCTCCTTTGACATTCCGGATCCCATGTCGACGATCTCTGTAATCCCTGCGAAGCCGAAGCAACCTTCGGAACTTCACCCCGACTTCCCGATTGTACTTCCTTATGAATATTGCCCTTCTCAAAGCTGGCACGACTTGCTATAGCTGCCGATGCGGAACAAGATTCAGTGCCCGGTGGAACTACTGCGTCACCCACACGGTGTTGATGGCCTCCAATTACTTTTGACCCCGATTTGCTAGAAGGCTGTCCTATACCTAAACTTCCTAATATCTTCACCGCTTCCTCCCCCAATGTCCTGTGTAACATGGCCTTGTCCTGCTCCGAGATGACGGCCTCGTCCTCTGCCTCCTCCTCCTTCAGCCCCTCTAATGACACCGCAGCTTCATCAATATCCTCAAGCAAATCCAAGTGACTTTCCGTGTCAGCTACAGCTAAGGGTACTATCAACTTTGCGCGGTTAGCCAGATGTGTCAACCGGGACTGTAACCGCCTGATCAGTGCAAGATCTGGGCTGTCTGACAACTCCGAAATAAGCGTTACCAGAGATGACAGTTTGTTCCTGCAAGAGAGAATTTCCTTACCCGGATCTTCAAGACATCCAGCGGGAACTTTAATAGAGATAGAGGCTTCCCCGGATGCCTCCCGTTTTAACATTGCCCGAAGAAATTTTCGCATAGTCGCTACAGTTTCACAATCCGAGACACCCCGGCATGCCAACTCAAACTCCAGCTCATCCTTATGCAGGGCGTTGACGTCCATTATCTCTTAACTCTAATCTCTAACTTAATACTAACAAAGCAAAACCTGTTACAAAAAATAACTTTTGCTGCCAACTGTCACCACGGACTGATCTAAACCACCGAATACCTGTTAGGCGCCAATGTAATGATTCGGGTTCTTGAATTCGATGTTAGATAAAACAATTGGTGACAGTTAACTTTATACTATATTTATTGAATACAACTAAAACCTTAAATATTAAAATATGGTGAAATAGACACAGTGTACGATATTGCTAAAATAACTAAGAGATTCTCGTCAACGACCAGGGGTTACACAAAAGTATAAATCATAAAAACTAATATAAATGAAGATAAAAACTAAAACACTAAATGTAAACAAAAACAAAAAAATAAAAAGAAACAAAAAAAAAAGAGTTCGCTTTCGTAGGAAGCGAACCCGGGCCACTTGCTCAGCAGCCGAGCGCTCCAGCCTCAAGTCCAAATCGTCTCGTGACAACTGTAGCGAAATTATGGATGGTATTCTCAGCAATGCTATTCCGGGAGTTTTTATAATTTCCATAAATTATTATCCCGACAGAAAGGGCGTTCCCGTATGCTGTGAACAAAGTGTCGCACAGTGAGTGTGAATAACACTTTTATATTTAAAAAACTTCTATAATCACAAAGTGACATCAATTAAGCTAAATGATCAGCCGGTACACTTACCCCGTGACTATCTCTGGCACTCACACGCACAAATATCACAACAAACTCCCACCGATACTATTATGGCGTAATATGTCCGTAAAACTGCGTGTTTTAATTAATCGCCGTCTTATTAACGGCGTAACATTTCCTTTGTCTGTGTTATTTTTCCATTTTGCCGGTCGTCCGTGTTTTTTCGCGACACCCTCAATTTCGAGATCTAAATTACCGTGTCACTTGTTTACATGTTGTCAACCCGCTGACCACTAGTCTACTGCTAGTTGCGGAAAGATGGCGTTACTATGTAATAAGTGACTTATGCCGCTACTACTTGCCGTGATGCGTACGCGTATATAGCGCATGCATCACATCTTGTTGTACAAATAACTATTGCTATCGGAGGTAAAGCTCAAAAATAAGATTCAATACTCGTATATTTTTATGAGTAGGTACTATTTAAACGATCAGCAAAATTAAAAATACTTACCTAACCTATAACCTTAGAACTAACTTTTTTTTAGATCATTAAAAAATAATTATTTATATTTACTGATGTTAGTTACATCGGTGTCCATTCTAGTACCACAAGGTTATTTTGAAGTGCCCACAATACCCACTCATTTTTCGAACACTCCCATCGCATGAGAAAATATAGTCTGTGCGGAAAGAGATTGGATCCCATACATTTCACGACTCTTCTCTTTCCGCACAGGCACTATCAGCAGTGAGTTCACGACTGTCGTACAAAATCAAAAACTATGATATCGTCAGGTAACTTAAATTGATACCTAACGTCTCCAACCTTCATCGCTTCCTATTACGCTCGCTATTTTCTAATGAATGGAAAAGAAAGTTCCCGTGACATCTTAATCGTATTACCGAAGACCCGATAGGCGTCAAAGCAGAACCAGGCTTGCATAGACTAGTATAACTTGACCTCTGATTACGTGTGTTTTGTGTGGGTAAAGGGGTCAAGTTAATTTTGTAAAAAGTTTTATGAGTACGCGAAAATAGAATAGAATAGAATAGATTTATTCGTAAGCACAAACAATCGGAACAGTACATAGTATAAAAGAAAACACAAAATAAGATTAAAGTGCCACGAAATGGCCCCATCTCAGCATGTTGCTGGTGGCTTCCAGCGCTGATCTTCCGATGAGACCATCAAGTGAGAAGAATCACGGAAGGTAACAGACAAGAAGAAAAAAGACAGAAATAACATACAGTAAACAGTTAGTTAAATAAGAAAAAAGTTACACAGCAAATGTCAGTCGTATAGGACTCGACACCTTTTAAAGGTCTTTTATAATGTCATTCAGTTTAGTTTCAATTAAATTTGAGGATGCAGTAGGTACGGACACTATTTCAGAGCTCATATTTTAAGAAAATGAAATACATATACTCGTACATGTTTAAAGTTAAATTAAATGGAGATTTGAGCTCTAAATTTGCATGATAGTATACAACCATTCCGACCGTAAATTGACCGGATTTTTTTGCCGAAAGCGAAGATTAGGTTATGCTCTAGTTTCAAGCGAAACCAAAACTTTGGGTGGAACATGTCGAAACCTGCCGAAACTGAAACCGAAACTTCGGTTCGATACTACTGAAATTACAGTTTGAAGCGGCTGTAAAGTTCGGCAGTGTTCCATCGACAAAGACATTTTTATGCCGAAACCTGCCGCAACTTCGGTCGGACACTAGTGCATGGCCTTTATCTACAAATGTACAAGATATACATATATATGAGACAACGCAAGTAGGGCCAAGGCGGGAACAGTGGCTCAACGCACACAGTGGCTCAGTCGCTCATAGACTCTATAATCTGTAACACCCTTACGTTTTAAAATAACCATTGCTCGTCCAATGAATTTGTCCGATTACTGAACGTTTCTGCTGTATTACTAGGGAAGCTAATAGCCTGTCTATTCCATGTTGGAATTGGGTTGAGTGAGCCACTGTACCCGACTATTTTTTTCCGAGCTACTGTTCCCTCCTTGAGCCTACGTGTAAACTAAAATAAAACATATTACTCGTATCTCTGTTTTATTTCTAGCGTTTTATACCGCAATAAAGAAAGTCAACATTTGCCTGCGTGGGCGGCTCCGTAATTTGATAGGATACGGACGTGGGCAGAGCTATCTATGAAATGACTAGCCTATTTCACTCCCATAAGGGTTCAACTTCCGAAAATTCTTTGTTTGTGGAATTCTATAACATTTGAAGAATGTATGTTTCATATTTCAAGGTCAACGATTTAGAGCAGGGGTTGGCAAACTTTTGCGATAAAGAGCGAACAGCAGTAGAAATCACCAGTATTAGGAAGCTCAAAGAACCGTAAATGTTGGGGTCTAAGAACTCTCAACTGTTCATTTTTATGGTCACTTGAAGAAGCAATTGTATCTCCAAGAGCCATTCGGCGCGATTCGGGAAATGAATTAGAGATTCGCGCCGGCGAATGCGCAGAGGCGGTTGGCGCTTACGCTATTATTAACGCCGCTCCAATATTATTGCGGCGCTATTTGACGTAAGCGCCTGCCGCCATAAGGTACCTGTTGCCGTAGAACGTCACATATCTTTACTATTTCGTATCTAGTGAATCTCTAATTCATTTCCCGAATCGCGGCGCCAGCCGCCATAAGGTACCTTTTGCCGTGGAACATCACATATCTTTACTAGATCGTATCTAGTTAATCTCTAATTCATTTCCCGAATCGAGCCGATTGTATCTCCGGTTTGCCGACCCCTGGTTTAGAGTATTTAGACTGTACCTATGTCTTTCAATATCGACTCTGTTGTATGTACAGCCAGCAACACTCTTAACTGTCCATCGGTGTACCTTATGCCTCTTGTAATAAGGTTTACGAGCAGTCAGTTAACAGTGTGGGCGAAGGTATAGTAACATCCGCACACAAAAACCCACCGCCGAAAAGCCGCTCTCATACAAACGAAGCTAAGCTCTCGTTTTTAACGACATGCTTAATGTCAAATTTGTCATGAACATTTACGTAACTATGTCTAACTAGTACTAGTTTTTTTTTAGCCTACTTTGGTGTCCCACTGCTGGGCAAAGGCCTCCCCTCGTTTTCTCCACTCGACCCTGTCATCGGCATTTTCCCACCATTTGGGGTAGAATGCGTCCAAGTCGTCTCGCCATCTCCTTTTCGGTCTGCCTAAACCCCGACCTGCACCGTCTATTGTGTTGTACTACTACTACTAGTACTAGTTTAAGTTGCTAATAATTGTTATACAAAGAAAAAAGAGCGTGTAGAAGTTTTATATGTAATATTAACCCTCTCATTGTTATTTTTAAGTATAAACCCAAACACTAAAACAACTAAAATAACCACAAGTAAACAGAACTCTATCCTAATCACCCCTACTTCGCACACACTTGGTACAGTCGCGGTGGAAACACTCCCGCGAGGTAATGCCGAGGAAAAAAGTGCTCTTTTGTAGCGTAGTTTTTTTTTTCGACGCGAAGCGACAATCCCGTCACTCAGCCTGTTTAATTGCGAGTACTAAAACAAACGAGGGACGCCAGTGAGCTTCCGAACGGGGAGAGATAGGTAGACGGGCGGTTTTTAAAACGTCGCCCGTTTCATTCATATTCAATCAGACCAAGTTCTAATATAATTTAATGTAAGGTATAAAACTACGAAAATACTGTTAAAAACTGCCAAAAGGTTGCAGGTTGTCAAAATGCAATCATCATGGAATTTTATTCTTTAAAAATCGGAAGAAATTCAAATTGAATTATTATTTAATGTGTTTTTTTTGCTATATATTTAATAATTGATTTTGTTTGTTTCAGGTATGTCTTCTATATGTCTTCTGAACACATTGCACATTTCTGCATATTGTAAGACTATTTAAATTGGACACAAACATGTCAGTTGATAACCAAAATCTAGCATCTAATTACTAATCGAATTTAAACTTTTGTGAGACATACTAACATTGAATAATTTTACGATTTAGACTCACTTATTTAATTGCACAAACGGGTCTACCGCGATATAATTAAACATGTGCAATTAAATATGTGTACAAAACGCGAGAGTTTAAAGTGTTACACTCACTTGTTTTTAGTCACTCGCGAGACATGTTTCGGAGAGCCTAGGTCTCCTTGCTCAAGCACTAACAGTACGAGCAGCGTTCACGACGACTCTCCGAAACATGTCGCGCGAGTGACTAAAAACAAGTGAGTCTGAACCGTAATAAAATTATTAAATCTAATTTCTACCATACCCACCATAATCTCAGAGCCATAGTGAACCAAACTATTTAGTTACAAAACAAGGTTGATTTTTGTTTAATTATTTTAGTACAATTAGTGACGTTTAGTTGTCACCCAACGACGTATGCTTTTATGAAACGGCGTCTTACCCGCCGCACATTCAGCGTTTCACCCGCCCGTCTGTCAAATTGTATACGTATGCTATGTTTTTACACTTTTATTCCCTCCGCCAATGACAGTAATTTGACGCGACACCGCCCGGAAACCGTCAATCAAAGGGGATATATGCGCTGCAGTTTAATTGCACATGCGACCTTATGCTTCCGAGTCAATGACTACGACCAATCAAACGATGGGGAGAGTAATTCAGGTTGCAATTCTTTTAATAAGTACTTTTTATCGTGTGAGGGTTCTTTATGTCGATATGTCAGACATTTCATGGCAAATTGTTATAGGGCTATCACACACGGACGTTAAATAAAAAAAAAACTGGCAGAGTGCGAGTCGGAGTCGCGTTCCAAGGGTTCCGTACATTAAGTCTGACTCACGCTTGACTGCACATTTCTAATGCGGTTTTCCTGTCATCTATAGGTAAAGAACTATTTTGTGTCTTTTGTTCAAAATTTTTGACCCAGTAGTTTCGGAGATAAAGGGGGGGGGGGGGATGAACAGATAGACAGACAGATGCACGAGTGATACTATAAGGGTTGCGCTTCTTTCTTTTGAGGTACGGAACCCTAATTATGAATGTGTATAGGATCTCAAATCCACCCTGAACACGTGACATTTCTGGTTGAAGAGATGCCACTTTTGACACTGACAGATCTTATCCACAACAAATCCAGATCAAATTCATAACCTGTCATTACAATCAGAACACATTTCTATTAACGGTTTGTGTTAGATTGTCCTTTAATATTTATTTGTTATTTATTTACAAATCGGGAACAGATCATTTTGCTATAATAGTAGTAGTAGTTTTGCCGTAAATATATAATGTAACGCACTAGCAGTAATAAAAAAGCGGACAAGTGCGAGTCGGACTCACCCACCGAGGGTTCCGCACAAATTTAACTTATTATTTATTATATTTGTTTTTTTTATAAATTTATAGTTTTGAGATTTTCCCCTATATTTGTATTAGTGTAAGACGAAATTACTTGCCAAATTTCATAGTTCTAGGTCAACAGGAAGTACCCTAAACATTTTTATTCCCCTGAGAGTGTCGAAATATACGATTTTTGCAGCATAAACGGTCGTATCTTTTTTTTACGTTAACTTCACAGCTTCAAGACGTGACTGTAGATCTGAGTATATGGTTTTAATTTCAACTCGATACCTCCACGCGTTCCCGAGATAAAGGATCTTGACACGCAGACAGACGGACGGACGGACAACAAAAGTGATTCTACAAGGGTTCCGTTTTTTCCATTTGAGGTACGGAACCCTAAAAACAAGTTGTAAAGCAACTTTACACCTAACCCACGGTATTAACAGTTTTGGTGTAACTAAACTTCACTGGGTAACAGTCTGTAACGAGTTGGAGTCTCGTTTAAACTTGCGCCAGTTACTGACGATAATTGGTCATCTTGCGACAGTTAGCAAGCTCCTTTTGTCTGTACGGTGAGCTTTGGAACTACTCGTGGAACTATTTAACGGTAAAACCACAGCAGCCCGACGTTTGACAATGTACCTATCATGACGACCGGTCTGGTCTAGTGGATAGTGACCCTGTCTGCTAAGCCGATGGTCCTGGGTTCGAATCCCAGTAAGGGCATTTATTTGTGTGATGAACACTAATATTTGTTCCTGAGTCATGGTTGTTTTCTATGTATATAAGTATGTATTTATCTATACAAGTATGTATATCGTCGCCTAGTACCCATAGTACAAGCTTTGCTTAGTTTGGGGCTAGGTTTGATCTGTGTAAGATGTCCCCTAATATATATATATATATTTTTTATTTATTTATTTGTGTTAATGGGCAATTTCTTTTCAACTTGTACTTTAAAGCGCGACTTAAGTCGTGTTTCAGTAACGTCTAACCGTCACATTCCTGACAACGTAACGGATGACATTGAGCGTTAGTTTTGTGACGATTGCTAACCGGCCGCTAATGGTACACAGTTAAGTGAAAATGCCCTAATAATACTTTAAACGGGTTCCTACTAGGGCTCCCGATATCCGTGCTACACGCCAACCCGTGCATTCGTCTTCTTAGCCCCGGCGGTGCTAAGCCTCCGAATTACACGAACCCGTCAAAATGCGTGCCCGTGTAGTGCGTTCGGATCCGGATTTGCGTTCGGCTCCGGATCTAGTTGTTGTTGTTCTGTTTTTTTTTTGTATTGCTTGTTATTGGTAATGTATTATTGTTCGTTATAAACTTTTCATTCTTTGCTCTTATAAAGAACGCGTCCGATCGTCACTATACGTCGAGAACGGGCCAGACCCTTTTATCCGTGGATCCGGACACACGTGTAACACGGGTACACGGATCTTAATTACACGGATCCTAATTACCCGTTCCGAACGGGCCACAAATCCGGTTTCGTGTAGCGCGAGAACGGGGCCCCGGCAACGGGTACCCGAAACCCGGACCTGACCGCGAGCCCTAGTTCCTACCCATTAGTATAAATACAATAAGCTCAAGACTGAAACGATAGCATAAGTACTTTAGCCACAAACAAAGAAAAAAGGTCGTTTCACAAAATAAGAATAATATATAAGTGTATTCGAGTAATTCCGAATATCGAAAACTGTCGCATAATTCCGAAAGGGACTCTCATTATAATGGGATTTTCATCTGATTTTCGGAATTATCCGACGTATAAAATTACCCGAATACACCTTACGTAGAATAGAATAGACTAGAAAATAAATATTTATTTGCTTGAATACGTAACAATCAGATCTTATTCACTGAGAATGTACCAAAGTATTCTCGTCCTAATAACTAAAATTGCATATGCAATTATGCACCTAGTCCCATGTGTTGCATTAGATTAATTGTCTCTTTAATTTCCCGTCGCACGATAGCACCTTTACCATTAGCGGTGGCAATTATTCTGCAATCTGTGTCGGCTGTCGCGGGAGGTGTGTCGTATATTCACATCTTGGAGGGCGTCTGGGGTGTCACAAATGGTGTGTGGTGGGCTAGATGCTTACGTATGTACAGGCATATGAGGCATATTTTTAATGGGAAATCACGTTTAGGTAGCTCGGATAAAGAGTTATTGTACCTAAGTATTAAAAATGGATCCATTGCAGTGTTGTATCACGACAATCATGAGTTTAGTCCGAGTTTAGTCTTCTAAAAAAAACAACGAATAATAACTACCATAGTATAGGGACGTTGATTACGTTGATTAACAAAAAACGGTATTAATTATATTTTCCTCTTTTAAAACCGTTTTTGATAGTCAACACAGCTACAGTAGCATTTATATAAAATTTCATTTTATATTGCCACACAGATAAAGATTTGACGGATTAGGTATTTTTATAATGATTAGCCTATACATATACATGTATTGGTTATCATAGTTTTTTATTTACAATCTGGCCCAACGTCCCCCCAATCTTATTCTTAGTCCGCGTGTCTGATAGATATCGACATTTTAATTAAAATTTGTATGCATAAGTTTCATAGGGCATCCTTGAAACGCGATACATTTCTAAAATTAATTCAAAATGTTGCCATGAATACGAAACTGTATACATGCTTATGCCACTGTGTCAGGCACAATGCGTCTCTCCGTGACAGTTTTATCGCGTCGTGAGATTGACACGCGATATTGTCAACTCGAGATCGCGGTGAAGATGGTGGAAATTGTCGCGGTGTGATATTTTGTGTCAAAATGCTAACATAGCTTTAAAAAGAAGTAAGTGTTTTAAATAGTCGTACTACATCATACTTATTCTCTTTTTATTCAACCATGACAAAAATAAGAGGGAAGATACAGGTTGGCCCAAAATTTTTTTAATGCTGCATACTGTTGATAATTTGAACAAAGTGAAAGTTTGCGTAAGTGTATCAAAGCAAAGTGAAAGTTTGCGTAAGTGTATCAAAGCAAAAGGTGAATATTTTGAAAATAATTATTTTGTTTACTTATATGATTGTAATTTTGATTTTAGTGACATTTTGTAAAACACGTGTACTAAGAAGTGAAAACCTTTTACTTATTTTATTTTTCCCTCGTTAAGTTTTGCAGATAAGGTAGTTGCTGTCATTTCATTTACAAACGTATTTTATGAAATACAGTAAAACGGGGTCAACAGAAATCGCGGGGTGAATAGAGAAATTTTGAACTTTTTCTTTCAAGTTGTTATATTTAAAAACGTACATCTCTAAAATTAGATTTTTTGGAATGCGTATATAGTAGGCCACCTGCTACGACACGACCACTTCATCAGAAACATCATAGAAGGGAAAATAAATGGAAAGAGAGGGAGGGGAAGACCAAGGAAGTGTTATATGAGCCAAGTAAAGGAGCATGTAGGGGCCGTGTCGTACCAGGACACTAAGGGGCTGGCTTTGGACCGACCAAGGTGGAGACAACTTCTTCACGCTGTACCGACAAGAGCCTAGCTCTTAAATTGAAAGAAGAAGATATAGTAGACTATTTATTCTCTACATAACTTAATCAAAATAACTTAATCAAACTGCCTAAAAGTTAGATTTTTTTTACTCTAAAGTAAGGTCTCGCCGAGGTAAGAAATGAAGCCTGTCTGAACTTTGTTCTAGTGGTAAATGTTTTGACATTAACTAAGTAAAAGTTAGCTATCCTGGTAATGTAGTATCTGTAGTACCTAAATAATAATTATCACAAATTTTCTCTATAATAAAGCATTTTTTTGCAAAAAACCAATAACAAGCAAATTTACGTGATAAAGGGGACAGTGGACACGCATATGGGGTATACAGTTACGCCATAGGGGGTGATTAGATACAACAAAGGGGTGTAAAGACACGCCTTGGGGGTTAAAAGACACGAAAAAATAATTTTGTGACAAAGAGCTGTTTAACAGATACCATTTGCCAATAGAGTATCCACATAATAATGACCAAATTCGATGCCTATGACAACTAAAACTTAACATTTCTATACACCCCTTTATTGTGTCTATCGACCCCGTTTTAAGGATAACAGGTAGTTTTCTTTGATTTTCTCTGAATTGGGTAGGTAAAAATTTATTTCACAAATGCAAAATTGAAGAACTAACCAAGACTCAAAAAATATATCAAAATTATTACTTTTATCATTTGGATTATTGGCGAAAATCGTCCTTGAAGTTGAAAATCGTGTCTTTTCACCCCGTTTTACGGTAATTATAATTCAGTTAGGGTAAAATAATTTTCCTCGATCAAGCTGCTACTGAAACCAAACAACAAGAAAAAAAGCCAAGTAATTATCATTTACAACAACTATAATTATATACTTAAGCGTTTAAGTAATATTTCCCAGCACTCACGCACTCTTGTCATCTCAGCATAACAACACATAATAGGCAAAACTTTCCGCATGAGCGGCCAAACATCTGTTAACAAACACTCCTGTCATCACGTCCTCGGCCAAGCCAAGGGGACACAATAAGAGATTGGACAGACAAACGTACTTCAAGTAATAACTTGTATGACAACCATTTTACTCGCAACCCTCACTGAGGTAAAATAGGAAAGTTGAAGCCTTGAGGGGAGGGTCAGGGAAAATTGGTGGTTGGTTTTGATTTATTTGCAATACAGCCGTGTGTAGAGGGTTGCGACTTAGTGTTAAGTATTGGCTTGTTGAGTTTCTTGGGAGTTATTCTGTGTTATCATTTTGTTGATATTTGAGTGTCTCTAATGTCTATTGTTGAGGAAACGGTGGGTTGATGAAGTGTTTGGGGTGTTCTGAGAAATCTTACTTAAAACGTATAGGTATATTATAATATATATGTGCAGCCGATTAAACGAAGCCACACTGTAACGTTGTAATATGGACCTTGTTTCCTGATTCAAAATAGTAATATAAATGTTTTAACTAACCTAATAGATTAATTGGTATACAAAAAGCGCTACTATTGCTAAGAAATATTTTCCAGGCTTTTTGTATTAAATTTGAAGTTATTTCACCTTATTGTATTTTTTAGAAAAGACGCCTGTTCTATTGCCTGACTTGGCAATTTTTTAATAAAATGTTCAGAATCTTTCCTGCGAAAATTCCTTTCCTTCGCTACCGATAAAAATCATAATGGAATCTTAAATATAATTAAATTTCCCAACGCCACGAAGAGTCAAAAATAATTTCAATGAAACAAAACGCCCCACACTTGAAAACTTTAATAACTCAAGGATTCACAACAAGAATTCAAATTGAAATGTCATCGCGTCAGATGGCGCCTAGCATATTGCAGTTTATCAGTTTTATCACACCTTCGGCTGACAAAGGAATTTGAACTCTGTTCGTTGATCGATAAGGCCGGTCACGATTTACTCTTTTTTGTGCAATGTGCAGGGAATAATCGGTTTTTAATGAAAAGATTAGTGCCGGGCACCATTGTGCGGGAATCAATGGGACACTTGGAGAATTTTCTAATTTCGAACGCCGGTTTAATATTTAATCCTTCCTATTGGAAATAGTTTTGTTAATACGATTTTTCATTTAGTATTTCACCAGTTCCGAATGTTCGCAACCGTCAGATGTGTGAAACTTGCATGTAAGGTAAGTGGGAAGCTCCGTCTATAAGGGATGACCGTCTACAAGCCCTTTCGTCGCTTCTAACTCTTGCGTTTGACCACATACTCCACTCACAGAAAGTCGGGAGAGCAGAAGGAGTGAATCTTTTTCTTTCTAAGTGTGGAAAAATTCGTGTATAAATTTATATACGTATACAAATACATGAATTTTTGCCCTGCAGTAGCAGGTATTTCAAGAAAAATATTTTACGACTTTTATGTAGCTAACATAAAATTTTTGGTTAGTAAAACCGTATACATAAAAGTCGTAAAATATTTTTCTCGAAATAAAACTGCGCAGCAAAGCAAAGTCAAATTCATACAATTAGTAACATTTTGGCATTGATAGGTATTATTTTTTCTAAATCTCTCTGAACTTTACACATAACTATCACGGGAAAATTTATAGTTTCACAGTTTAACAGAAAATATCGTGAAATAGTTATATTTAGCCTTTGATATTGGTTTGGTATGCAAATTATTTATAAAAAGAAATCGATATATGTAAATTCAAAGCGGCTTTGTGTAGTAGTTTTACCTATACAGTTTTTATTTATATTATATTGAAAATATATAACTTGTATAAATGAATACCCATATTCACCCTGCACTTAAATCCGCTCTTCTACCCAATTTAGTACTTACAAAAACTTGCCCCGATGATATTACTAGTTTATTACTCACATTGTCCAAGCTACAATACTACTATTTATTGAACACCACCTCAAGAAAACAAAAAGGTGAAAATAAAAAAAACTATAAGTATGTAGAGGTAACACAAATTTCTCAATCACGAATCTAGGTTGTTTCTTACACAAAATAAAAGGGCTACAGTTACGCGATCTTTCGTTGTCAGGGGCTAACAGTAGCGCAGGTAAGCAATGTGCAGCAACTTTGGCAGACCATCATTACCGAAAGTAGCCGCACAAAGGAAAGAAGATTATTATCTGCAAAAACACTGACAAACAAAACTTCGCACTTAATCAATCCGACTATCAAAGGCCTTAATCCGCTAAAATGACGATTAAAAATGCTATTCAGCGTTTTCATTTCTTAATGCAGCCATTAGGAGAAACAAAAGCAAAGCGGAGTCCCCTTGACAATGTTCTTAATTAAAAACGGCACTATTGGGGCCCGTCAAAGCTTGATTGAAAACTTAGTCTGATCGGGGATTCGTATTGTTTTTGGCGATTTGTTTTATTTTGACATGATTGTCTTGCAGTGTGACAGGTAACAAATTTGTGTCGATCATTTTGTATTAACAAAAAGAATAAATAGTATAGAGGGGTCCTGTCATTGTAAATTTTGTAGTCACTGTAAATTTACTGCCATCTATCGACACACGACTAAAACTCAAAATGAAAACGCATAAAGTTATCAAATAATGTATATATATGGATAAATGATTTTATTATTTTTCTATCATTTTGATCCATGTTCATTCACTGATATCTATGTGTTAAAATTGTTAAATATGAAACGGTGTCGTCACGCCATCTAGCTGAGGATAGGCTAAAGGTGTGTGCGACATCTATTCGAGAATGACTTTTACTTGAATTCCGAGGCACGTTTTTTCCTTAGACTTTATACGTCTTATACGAAGTTATACATGTCTTTGGTATTAATGAGGAGTGTCTTTTCAAAGGGGCTTATTTTTCTTATAACAACCAGACAAAAAAAAGCCCTTTTCAAAACACACTCCTCATCACCGTTGAATTCTAAGTAATTAAATGCAGACAATTTATTTGGTGAAGGTTCACATGCGATTGCGACTCTATATTACCCACGCTTCAAAAACTAATAATATATCAAATTATATCATGTTTCATAAATTGAAACATCTATTAGGCATATAGATTCCTGTTAAATGCCTAGTATCTCCTCTGAGTTCGAAGGTTCGATTGCAGTTGTTTTCGTAAAAACTAGTGCCTACGCCAATTCGTGAAATGAGTTGCCAAGCGAACTCCGGCTCCCATGATCCCTGAAAAAAAAAGCTCGAGCAAACGCGTGGAAGTTGATAATGATGATATTTGTTTACATAATTAAAATAATTCATCTTTCTATTTCAATTAAATTATTATTAATCTTACAAGTGCACAACGACTATTTGTGACCGAATTGTCAACAACTTTTTTATAAAACCAGGCGTAAATAATTATTCCCGCGACATGAAACCTGTCAGCAACCCGGTCAGCCATTTTAAACTTTGGTCCAAAGCCAGCTAATGTGAAGCTAAGCTGCGACTGTAATCCTCTCGCGGCCGTCTCAATCATGAGTTGGAGACGCCATTTTAAATCAGCCTGTCATTGTTTTGTGTTAAAAGCGACGAGCGAGCAACGGGTAGTTAGTTAATTATAGAACTATACGCTTCAATGACGTTGACTCGTGTATTTTCCGCCATCGCTCTACACGACGACACACAACATTTCGCTGGCTCAATATTACAGGGTTCTATGTTTCACTTTTATCGAACTGAAATTTGAACATTGTCATAGTGACATTAAGTTGAATTTCAACTATCTTGAAAATGTAACATAGAACTTAGTAATATTGAGCCAGCGATTTCTATTAAACCTGTTAGTATTTGTATTATGATTAAATACGCTGTGCCATTGGAATAAGTATTTCAAACAGTCTTTTCCACGAAACCGTAGGAATAATTTGTAGGTATACGGATCAAGGTTGGTGTTAAGAATTCTGATTTTAGGATAAACATGATTAATTAACCTTTAGCCGCCCAGACGTCAAAACTTACCAAGATAAATGCAATTAAGTATTATGTGTGAACTTTAGTATTTTGGAGCATTTAAATCTCGCGTTGTTCTTATTTTAACAATTGAAGAACAATGTACAACAGTTTAATCATAAGTAGTCTACTATTTACTTATGATTTAACTTGCTATAGGTACATTGGCAACGGCAAAAGATAGAACTAAATAAATATTTATTTACAAAAGAAGTTAATTCTTAGCATTATATATTATTGCTGTAGGAATGCTGTATAGGTATTCCCAGGAAGGCCCATCCACAATTTCCCGGGTCACCGCCGCTGCTTGCAACTTGCGCCAGAGTATAAAAGTTTTAATCCGGCGTCGACAGGCATTGTTCGGCCCGCGTTGATTACTGGCCGACACCTACTTCGCTCGCACACAGGCAAAGAGCTCACTGTAAAATACTTACATAAAAACGAAGGGACTTTTTGGTCTCGAACACTACGTTATTGCAGAGACCAATGAGTGACCTATCCGAGCTCAGTGTGTAAGTATTAACCGGTGGCCGGTTACCGTCCGAACCGACGGCGAGGCACTAATAATACGAGGCTTGGATATTGGTCACCTGACTCAATTGTCACGCCAAGTACACTGATATTATAACATCTAACTGATGTCATCGTGCTTTTCGCTTGTACTTGTCCGTACATGTATTGGGGCGGGCGAGACGCACGATAACTAAATAACATGATTCTAATATCATTCTGGTGTCAATGTATGTTTGAATTGGCCTGTGTATCAAAAATAGATGCTAAAATGTTCTATTCGCTATACAAAATACCAATTCTATTACACACGCCCGCTAACAATACATGGAGGTATGTTTTAAATATTAGCATTCCTGTAACGCAGCCAATGGAAATCACCATGCAAATGCTGCACGCGATTTACAGAAACCATAAACATTGCTATCTGCCATTGATATGCAAAACATGATGTTTCACGTTTAGCTTATAAAACTGCTTGAATATTGCGATAGGGTTGACAACCGATTTTTCGAGATCGTATAGAGTTATACCAAGTCTGAAACGATTTTGATAGCACATGCAGTGCAAGTGTTATTTATACGTCAAAATTTTGTAGAAGTTTGACGTTTAAAATAACACTTGCACTGCGTGTGCTATCAAAATCTTTGCAAACTTTTCTAGGTCTAACCCTATCTATGTTTGGGTCATATAGGTACATTTGCTTGTACCCAAAAACACCCAAACGAGTTAAGCATAGGCTTAAACTCATTTGAGTCTTTCCTGTAGACATCGCAAAGTTAAGAGAATCTAAAGCTAAGTTTTAGTACATGAGACGATGTGTTTGGCCGAGGTCAAATTAAGGGATGGGATTTAACTGAAGCAGTGATCCCGAGCAAGGCAAAAATGCTGTCATTCTCATATGGAAGACAACATTTTTGCCTTGAAATTACTGTACATTAGGTAAAAGTTAAACTAAGGGTTATTTGCTGCTGGTCAGTTTGTAATAAAAAATATAGGTCATGGATTGAAAGACAATGTTGAAAGTCAATGGTCAAATAGATTAGATTAGATTAGATTAGATTTATTTATTTCACAACATATGATTACAGTACATATATAATAGTAATATATGTCGGAGCGTGACTCCAGGAGGACGTATTGCAGCGTTATAGTTCAGTTTTAGACGCCTGTAGAAAGTCGATTAGCAATGTTTGGCTACGTATTACTTGGTTGTAACGGAATAATAGAGTAGCGTAAAGAGTGGCGCCATCTATTGGCGTATTGTTGAACTAAGATGACAGGTAGAAAGCTTTGGAACGTCAAGAGGTTTCTCTTGAGTGAACGTAGGCACGAGTTGGCAGTTTTGTCGTTATGTTGGTAGACCGGTCGAGCAGGTTTGCCTACTTGACTTAAAGGCGGGAGCGGGGAGGCTCCAGGAGCAGAGTTGATCGGACCGCGCTAGAGATCGGACGTTAGCCAACCTCGTGCCTAATTCGCCACGTTCCTGAAGGCTTATACCTGAAGGATTATTCTGAAAGCTTATAGAATCCAACGTTCTTTAACCATTTAGCTAAGTGTTTTATTCCAAGTGTTATTTTGATTTCTTACGAAGCTTACCTTTGTAAAATAAAGAGAAGAAGTGTTGTTTTGAAAAGATGTGTCCCGCCGAGTTTGTTGCCGGTCCCATATTGGATACCCTTCTCCAATTGAGAAGGAATTAAATCTTCTGGGGTCAGAGGTGTACGGTTGGAGCCGGCCTAGCTTGATTTGAATAAAGACTTGAACGATTTTATGCGATCCTTTTATTTGAGTGCAATCGACATCCCAATAGCGACTAGATATTTTAGTAGGCACTAGTATGGTTAACAAGTCCGAAAGTTTATTTCATGCACTGGTAGCATACTGAGTTGGCTGTGAAGTAATACATTGAGATAGTACGCCCACGCGCCATCCTGTACAAAACCCATGCCTGCCACTCCGTCATATATTTGTACTTAGTTCATATGCTTAACGTCGTTGGCAAACACGAACATCGCTATTAGTACAAATATCCGTGAGACTATGGCCATTGTAATCATGTTATTACATTAATACCTTGTACGACTGGCGGTTTATACGAAATTGTATCGGCGCAGTAATTATAGGTCGTTGGTCCGTTAGTGGCGCAGACCATAGATTGGAATAAGTAGATGACGCAGAGAACCTCTACTCTATGACTTGAAAATTATGACGCCCAAATTATTATTTTTTATTTTATGATTTTTGACATTATAACAAAAACCTTTATGGGTCAACAAAATACGTTCAAGTACCTTATTTAGCGCATTTATTTTACATAAATGTAACATTGTAATTGTTTTACATTAATAAATGAATTAATAATAACATGGATGCCATGCCACACGCCACACGCCCCGCTTCTCGCTTACAAATACAAAATCGTTTAATTGACCAACACAGGTATGAATAGTACGTAAGTACAGATCTTATAATATTACTGTTGTATCACTATGTTGTGCCGTAAGGCGGTTACCATTAATTATAGTATAGTCTAACAAAAATTCACTTACACTATAATATGTTTTGTCAACTCAATATTTAAATACTTTACTTTTGAAACTTCTTATCCCCTAAATTTCTTAAATCATTCGGAAGGTGACGACCGTGCCGGTGGCGGCACCTGGATCTAATCTACTGGTTGGCTCGGCTTGAGGAATATAACGAGTGCTATGGTTTGTAATCAGTCTCGTCCATTAAATACTGTGAGTTAGATATCGTATTTCATTGAAAGCCCTCTTCATCAACGATTATATGATCTAATGTGTTCTCTTTAGTACAGATATGCCCACGATTCCCGACAGTTTGCACAGTTATAAAAAGACACGAGAAATACGTACATTTGCGGCGTCTAGTCCAATATTATGGTCTGTGGTTAGCAGTGCCTAGAACTATGATTATTAAAATATTAATAGGAGATAATTGGAACAGCCGTTTTGGGGTTGTTTTAGCAGCTGGCGTTTGAACTTATGGGTTTGTTTTGTTATTAAAATTGGTTTTACACAACGTGTTTGCTTTTTATTTGGGTGCATTACATTTGTTATAATTACTTTTCGGGATCCTATCTCATTGCATAATAATTAATTGTCATAATGTAATGTTACGCATAAATCTCTTTTCGCATATTTTTACTCCAGCTGAAACAGAAAGTATTTTCGAAAATATTTTGCATAGGTTGTGTAGAACAGGGTAGGTTAGGTTAGGTTTGTGTTATAATTTTTCAGAGTTGTTAATATTTCCAGCACAATAACAATTATGCGAAATGAGTGTTATGCGTAACATTACATTAGGACAATCAATTATTATGCGACCCAATATGGACCCTTACTTTTCATATATTATAGTTTGCTATATCGTTATTTTGAATAACGTAATAAATGGCATACTACCGTAATACCTAATTAACGGTATACATAATGTTATTATTGGTATAATGGCCATAAGGTATATTTACACTTCGTCTAATATACATTGCCATAATTATTACATACTCTAAAGCATATTATTTGTTATAACAAGTGACATCACATAATTATTTGTGTGGCATAATAGTTGCATGACATAAATGGGTTAGGTTAGGTTGGAACTGCGACTCCGCACAAACGAATAACTACCTAAGAAAAGGAGGGTTAGGTTAGGTTAGAACTTTGACTCTCCGTAGAATAAAATACTCTAGCAAAAAAGTGGTTTAGGTTAGGTTTGAACTGCGGCCCCCGCAGAACGAAAACCCTGAAAAAATTGGTTAGGTTAGGTTAGAACTGCGACCTCCCTAGAATAAAATAGCTAGCAAAAGCAGTAAATGAAATATGACAAAAATGTTATACAATATATGTATTTATACTTGATAAAATTGTATGAAGTATTACGTTATTCAAAAATATAATATAATAAATGTCATTATAAAACATGTCTATATACTATTTGAAAATTATATTACTTTAGGCATTATATCAATGACAGTTTAGACGAAATCACAATATAATAAAGGAAACGTATAATAAAAATTACATTATAACATACAATAATATATCAAATGGCGTTATAACAAATGTATGATAGTTTTTTTATAATTATATTAAGCATTACACACCCTTTTTATTTGTATGAAAATACTCTTGGGAGCTTAATAGTATTATTTATGTGGCATTTAAACTTAACTTAGATTAAATATTTCAACTTGTTAATTTTCATGTTGTACTTCTCGTTCGAAAACGATAAACGATTAATTATATGTAGTTTCATAAAAATAATTTTACAATCAAGTTTCTTGAATTATTTTGAACATTACTTACCTGACGCCTAGTTTAGTTTCTTATACAGGGTAAACACGAAAAAAAAAACAGCAGGTCAGTAAAAATGTATGAAAAAACTTATCTTATTTCGCGATTTTGGAGTAAATTATGTAGCCACAGTAAATTTACTGCCGTCATTCGACAGAAAATTAAAACTGTTAGAACGCCATTTGATTTTGATCCTTATTCTTTCACTGATATGTGTTAATTTGTTAAATATTGAAATTAACGCCATCTACTCGACAGTAGGCCAGAGGTATGGTGCAATCTTTTCGAGCGATGGCGCCATAACCTTTGGCCTACTGTCGAGTAGATGGCGTTAATTTCAATATTTAACAAACTAACGCATATATGTGAAAGCATAAGGATCAAAGAGTATTATATTCTTTGGATCAAAGTCAAATGGCGTTGTAACAGGTTGTCGAAAGATGGCAGTAAATGTACTGTGGCTACATAATTTACCATGACAGTAACTCTAAATTCTCTTTGATTAGACTTAACAAAATCACCTTATGTAATGAATTTAAAGCACCAAGTAAAAGTTTACAAAATAGCTATTGACGTTAGTTGAATTAAAACTAAATAATCAGTTTATCAGAATTGTCCATCCGTGGGCATCGGACCCGCTCGTCCCGAAACCAACTTATAATGGGGAAAGTGGGCTGGAATAAGTCTCACCCACATCATAGACCAATAGGTATTAGTGAGCATAGACTGTTCATTTCATACATAGCTCTCACTCCATATCAATAAATATTATATAATAATTTTACACAAATGGACCTAGTCCCATAACAGTAAGCGCAATAAGGTTTGTGTTGTGGATATTAGATGATGAGCTTAGCTTTAATCTTCTTAGGGCCACTTTTGCACTATCCCACTAACCCGAGGTTAACCGATTAAACATGGAGTTACCATGGTTACCAGTACAATTTGACACTGGATTAATGGTTTAACCGGTTAATTCCGGGTTAGTGGCGCTAAATATGTATAATAATAAACTACGTTACTACATCGAAAATTTAAAGGGCCACATGTACTGTAAAACGTTATACGATACACGTGCGAATAGGTAATTCCCAACTTGTGTCGATCGCCACTCGGATTTCGCACTTGTATCGTAAATAGGTAACTATTAGCGAGCTTTACACTTTTATCAAATACCATATATTATGATCGGTCTACGGGGGTACCGTCAAAGAATTTGATTTTTGTCCTACTTTGATTTCTGTCACAGTGACAAACTATTAGATTTCTAGCGGGTTCCACGTTAATTCTCACTGTGTCAAGGTATTGAATTTATAACTTATTAGTAAAGGTACCTATGTAGTGAGCACTCTATCCTTTTAAATGATACTCTATGCCCCGGAAACCTTGGAAAGGTTTTGTTTAGATAGAGGTTTTCAAGTGGGGTATAAACGTCTTTTGTGTAACGCCATAAGATTAGACACCCTTGGACGCCAAAGTCTATCCCAACTTTATTGTGTGATTATCGTGACGTATTTAAATTTACATGTTTATTGTCCTTAACCAATGTTTCAGAAAGAAACAGCCTTTATACTAAGAACAGCTAATGGTCTTTTTCAATAGTTTTATTTCACCAAATTTAATGTTAATATCCGATATACCTATCCTGTAATTTCGAAATCGGTTAAAAATATTATCATAAGTCAAAATAAAAAGAAGGAAAAACGATAAACGAAATTTATTTCTGCCTCTCTATTGCTCAAATTTTGATCAGTTATCGCGATAAGCCCTCAAAACTTTTGTTACATGATAGGTATTTTATTGAATATTATGAAACATCATAATTAAAATGTAGCATAATAATTATCATGTCATTATGAGCCATTTAATAAATCACCCTGTTTAAAAGGCCAAACAAAGTTTCCAATCAGAAATGCAAAACAGTACAAACTACAATATTTCTTGCACAATTACTTCATAACTAACGGTTCGGCAACAGAAGCACTATCACGTTAAAGTTTTTCATCAAACTTGTGCGCTAAAGTTTCCGCTTCGTGATTGGTTGCCTATACCATCCTATATCTTACAGACCAATGTAAACCTTAGAGCAACGATATAAGGTCCATTGATGGTGAGTTAGGAGTGTTGCTAGCTAGCGTAACGATAATTTGAAGTGTATAATGTACATTGCTTCTTTCCATAGTAATTGAGTGAGTGTAGTGTTTCAAAACGTGCAATTGATAGATGGGTGTAATGAAAAGACTTTGTATTTGTAGTTAAGGAGTTACATGTTTGTTATGAATTTCTAATAGTTTATGCTTTGGTTTTTATAACATTTTCTTATAAAAGCTTGGAAATGAGTTATGCTAGTAGAGCGGATGAGATTGATAACGTAACAGACCATTCCCATTTATAGTTCATTTTTTTTTAACATCGGAAAAAAGGTAAACAATCTTGACGTCTATTTTTATTGAAAAACGCTTTTAAAAAATAAGTCACGGCAAATATGTTACAATTATGAATACGATTATTTACATTATTTTGCTTTCATAAGTAATAGTTACTGATTTATAAAAAGAGTTTTTCAATTAAAAGACACGTCAAGATCGCGTAGTCTTATTCTAATGGTAAAAAAGCATCAATGGCTCAATAAAACATCTGAAGTTAACCTTTTCTTTTACTTTTCTTTTGGTTCAGGTATCCTTATCCTGCGTAAACATTTGATCGTAATGAAAAGCGAAATCTATCAAAACTTGAAACTATGTCAAAAAACTCGTCAAGTCTATTTTGTCAGTGTTGCATTTAGTGCCTCCTCGGTCCTCACACATTACGTAGTTATCGGGTTTGTTATAAATGCACTTACATAATTTAATTCTGTATGCAGCTCCTTAACAAGTAACCTAACCAGCAACGCACCGCCTTAGTCGGCCTAGGCCAAGTTTCCCTATAAATTTAATGCTACAATATTGCCAAGTTTCAGTAACAAAGTTACGGTATCTTTTCGGCTTTGCACGTAATAAACGTCTAGGAAATATCATTAAAATTTTCTTCCATGCTGGATTAATGGGTGTACGGGAAACAATGTTTATGAACTGTAACGGAATAGTTTAAGTTAGTTCACTTTTGTATGGCCTTAGAGTTGAACGTACAACTTGAAGTATATTACAGATGTAGTGCATAATTGTATTCCATCGTTTTTCACGGAAAGGCACGAATGTGTCTTCCTATTTCAGTAAGTCTCGATACAAAAAGTACTGAGGTTGACTGAAGTGGCATGACACATACGAACGTTTCCGAGATAATACGAAGGAAAACAATTATGCACTACATCTATAGGTAAACTATAAAATGGCAGATTTTTTTTTGTAATTATATGTTTGGCTTTTCACATCATTATCATATTTGTTGTCATGCAAACAGATTTAAAGAAAATTGATGTAAAGAATGAAATACTGTTCTGAACAGTACTTCACAGATAAATAATATCGAATTACAAGCGTCATGATTTTACCGACTGCGCCAGTCGGTCAGTATTTTTTTGTGTTTTTAATGCGTGTGAGCATAAAAAATATATAGTTCCTCTTCACTTATGTATGAACGTCTTAATGATAATTCTAATGTATAGAATAGTATCGATATACCTATTGAACTAATTGCACGTACAATTTATCGATAGTTGCAACCGTTTCTCTCGGTGGCGTCTCAGTTGTAATTCTGTCGGCAACCACAAATTAGGTCTCTGGAACACCGCCAGCCAGATAACCAGATAAAAACATGTTTTGGCACCAATTTACGGGTTTAATTGACTTCACCACATTTCTCTGTAGAGGTGTCCGTGGTGAGAGGTTAAACGTTTTGTTTTGATCACAATTTGCTGAGTGGTATCCTCTTTGATACAACAAGTTACAAAACAATGTCATAGGTATTTAATAGCTGTTAGTATTAAGATTGTTATGTCAAATAAATTATTTTCATTTCATTTCATTACAATTCAACTGTGTTTAATGGCATGTTCTTGTATGTATAACTTTTGTATAATATGTGTATGACTAGTAACCATGAGTAAGTATTTTCTTTCTGGTTATTTACCATAATAAATCTTTTTTCTATTTTTGACTTAATAATTACAAGTGACGACTAGGATTGATTATAATGTTTGTGGATGTTTATTAATATAATTGTTGCATGACAGCGCAGTGGTTTTTACTTTTGAATTATGTACAGTCGACGTCAAAGATATGATTAAATTTTTCTCCTTATTAGTTATTACAAAGTAGACGTGCGCGCCGACCTAAAATTTGCCGGCGGCGGCGCCGGCGTGTAACTAATTTTTTCATTTAGGTATTACCTACTAAAAACTGCAAAAATTAACTATTTATAGTTATTTACTAGCATTATACTCACGCACACGCTGTTTTTGTACTTTCTTAGTTAAGACTTTCTGCGTAGGTGTCTTCTTCAATAGTTTACTTTAATTGCCATCTTGGTGTGGTACTAAATAAGGAGAGAAAAAAAAAACAAAGTAAACAGATCGTTTATTAATAGCATGCAATTTTCTTTACATGTTGCATAATTGTCGTGAATAAAAATAATTTTATCCACCCGAATCGGGCTTAAACGCTCAGTTGCCCGTGCAACGGTGCGCCGAGTGGACTAGTCGGCGGCGGCGGAGCGTATGAATGGCGGCGCGGCGGCGCGCACGTCTATTACAAAGTAATAAGGTGCAAAAGTGTAAACATATTTTTGACGTCGACTGTACCTATATAATTTTGCTAATTTCCTTTAAAAGAAAAACGCTTAACATTTATTTTTTCTCAATTTCTTTAAAATCAAACTTATGCTAGCAATCTATTTGTAAAATCCTTGAGATAAATACTTTACAATTTAACGAGACAAAATCTCGATTAGTTAAATGTAACAAAATAATGAGCGTCAAAATGAAGTGCACAGCAACTTAAGGACTGACATGGCAGTCGAAGTAAGCTTTTAAATTGGTCTAATTAAGAGCGGGATCTTTACACTCGAGTTCATAAATATGTATACAATTTTGCACCTTATTGCAATGGTATAAGGTGAAGAAATGTACACATATTTATGAACTACTGTAGGAGCCGTTAAATCCTCGGAAACAAAACGTGATTGCTCCACGACTTATAATTTAATGCAATTTCCTTTTTATTGCGGGGTCGAGGAAGGAGAGGCAGCGGAAATAATGTCACCAACAGCCAATAATAAAATTCTTTATTGTATAGATACAAAGTTAAAAATATACAAAGTTGCAAAGAACTAGAGTCTTATTTGTAAGGAAGCCTTATGGCTCATTCCTTTTTTATTGAACGTACGGTACTTATGTTATGTGACAGTGTAGATTTTACGTGCATATTTGTTTTTTGGGTTGAATTGGAGTGCTCATAAAAAGCAGATTATCATATGAATCAGGAATACTCATCCTTAAGGGACCGTCGCAGGGGGCCCACAGTGATCATAGAAAATAAAAAGAAATTAGAGATAGGAATTTTGTTAAGAGTTGAGTCTTTTAAAAATAACGCGTGGCCCACTGCTGGGCAAAGGCCTCTCCTCCTTTCCTCCACTCAAATTATGTACAATTTTTTTTTAAACACATTGACTAACTTTATGAGTTAGGATAATAGCGTTCAATAAAACCTATGCCTAAACCCTTAGTGTTCATTTAGATAAAACCTAAAAAAATCCCGAAGACTGGAATCCTTTTAAAATGCGCTTAAAAGACTCAATAAAGACTCAAATTCCTGTAAACACTATGGCTACTTACTGATGATTTTCCCTTTAAGCTTTTACCTTGCACCAAAGACAAAGAAGGGTACAGAATCCTCTTATTGCAGCTCGCTGGGCAGGTTGCAGGGCCCCGCGGTCCCCAGCCCGCAGGGCCCCGCCGCGGTCCCCAGCCTGCCCCTTCGTTAACGGCGTTAGAGGGGCTGACTGTTGCACTTTTTGACGGTCCCGAAATTCCACATTACTCGCACATCATACTCTTTTACAACGCACAAGTTAAACTAGACTTTATTGATATTGTAAGAGAGTTTATAGTTGAATGGGGATTGGGAAGAGGAAATGAGCAACGGACTTTTTTGTTTCTATAATTAAATCAGCGGCGATGATTGGTTTTGTGAAATTGGAGTTTTTTAATAAAAATTGTGACGAATATACAGGGGAGGGTTAGGAATTAACGAATCTGATTTAGGATGTTAGTAAAATAAGTTAACTAATTTGAAATATATTATTGTGAAAATATGCTTTATATATTTGTCGGTGAGTTCCTGTGTGTATTTAGTTTCTTGAAGGAAGTATTTAACTAAGTTAAGGGCAATATATTTACAATTGAAACGTGGAAACCTACCTTTACCTTTTTATAATAAACACGTACGATTGAATTTTTTTCGACATATGTAACTTGACGTTCGATACCTCGGAAGTATAAAAAAGTAGGAAAATATTAAAATAGAACTTCCAAGTTGAAAAACCATGAATAAATCTAGTAAAAGTTAGATTTGATCGCAATCTCTGTGCTATAAATTCACAAACTTGAATCTATAAAACTTTTGCACTTTTACTTTTCAAATTCTTATCGTTGAAGTTGTTAATTTTTGTCAGGAAAGTGGTCCTGACAAAATTATAATACTTAATATACAAGATATCAGTCTATTTATTAAACCCATTTAAGGTTTTCAAATTATAAGGTTGTTGAAAAATCTGTAAACGTAACTTTTTTCCATTGACTCATAGTTAATAATAAAACTGTAGGTACCTACTCTTGAGCACGCTTTTGGTCTCCTTAGAAAAAATATAGGTAAAGGTGTTTTTAGGTAATGAGTTACGAATAATGAAATTAATGAATTATCATTGTAAATTTACTATTGAATAAAAAATAGAATATTGTTTACAATAAAAAAATAACATTTTTTGTTAGAAATAAATTAAGTTTCGTGGCTTTTATTACTTCAAGCCTTATTTCTTAATGTCATTCAAAGCTGAGATAAATAAGGTAAAATAACTTTCTACTCTAAACATCGTGCGTAGACTTCCATCCTATTAGTCCATTATCAGCACCAAAACTCCCAAATCCGTAAAAAAGTTACATTAATCAGTATTCCAACAACTGCTCGAAGGAAAAATCTCATTCAAGTTGGTAATAAGAACACATTTGTATTGGCTGCACGCTCTCAATTTCCCTTGTTTTAAACGGTCTGACAATAATCAAGGTTATTACGTTTAATATTCATGGCGGGCGGTGGTGGATTTGTGAACGGACTTGGCGCGGTTCTGATATTATACAGTTATGTAACTTTTTAATAGTTCGTTTTGTGTGGTTTAGTGTCGTATGTCCTGGCGGAAAATTTACATTTTTTAGGGTTCCGTACCCAAAGGGTAAAACGGGACCCTATTACTAAGCGTCCGTCCGTCCTTCTCTGTCACCAGGCTGTATCTCACGAACCTAGATAGTTGAAATTTTCACAGATGATGTATTTCTGTTGCCGCTATAACAACAAATACTAAAAACAGAATAAAAAAAGATTTAAGTGGGACTCCCATACAACAAACGTGATTTTTGACTGAAGTTAAGCAACGTCGGGCGGGGTCAGTACTTGGATGGGTGACCGTTTTTATAGATAATGGTACGGAACCCTTCGTCAAGCCTTCGTAAAGCCGGGAGGTCGAAGCTTTCGGAGGAAACCCTCAGGCTCATGAAGGTACGACGGGAAGACCCACCTGCCACTTCGTCAGAGCGACGGGCTCTAAACAAGAGGATTGGCAAACTAGTACGACGTGACCTCCGGTGCGCCAATACACGCTTCATTGAGCAAGCGATTGAGCAGAATCGGGGGTCAAAAGTTTTTGTCCAGTCCCTTGGAAGAAGCCACCTGACGAAGCTGACCACAACTGGTGGGGCTGTTGTATCGTCCCGGTCGGGGATTCTCTCTGAAATCGAATTCTTCTATGGCCAGCTATACGCTTCGCATGCATCTCAACCAGATCCCGAAAATGAGGATTCTAGAGCCACATTGATCCGCCACTTTACCGAAGACTTGCCAGAAATCAGCACTGACGAAATCGAGATGGCCCTCAGACAGCTAAAAAATGGAAGAGCCCCCGGCGAGGACGGCGTTACAACTGAGCTTCTGAAAGCGGGAGGCAAACCTGCACTGAAGGAGCTCCAGAACATCTTTAACGCCGTTCTCTTCGATGGGAGAACTCCAGAGGTGTGGAGTAGGAGTGTTGTCGTGCTGTTCTTCAAAAAGGGAAATAAGGCCCTATTGAAGAACTACCGACCCATTTCGCTCCTAAGCCACATCTACAAGCTGTTTTCGAGGGTCATCACGAACCGCCTAGCACGAAGACTCGACGAATTTCAGCCACCGGAGCAGGCCGGATTTCGAGGAGGATACGGCACCATAGACCACATCTTCACAGTGCGGCAGATTATACAGAAGACTGAAGAGTATAATCGGCCCCTGTGCTTAGCATTTGTGGACTATGAGAAAGCCTTTGACTCCATTGAAGTTTGGGCTGTTCTGGATTCCCTGCAGCGATGCCAAGTCGACTGGCGATATATCCAAGTGTTGAGATGTCTGTACAACGCAGCTACCATGGCCGTCCAAGTCCAAAACCAGCAGACTAAGGCTATCCCCATGCATCGTGGTGTGAGACAAGGGGATGTGATTTCCCCCAAATTGTTCACAAATGCATTGGAGGATATGTTTAAAACGCTCGACTGGAAGGAACATGGTATTAACATTAATGGCGAATACATCTCACACTTGCGATTTGCGGACGACATCGTCATCATGGCTGAGACGTTGCAGGATTTAGAGCATATGCTGACCGGTCTAGCTGATTCTTCTCAACGCATAGGTCTCCGGCTGAATTTGGACAAAACGAAAGTTATGTTCAACGAACGTGTTGCTCCGGGACCTATTGCAGTACAAGGGGCTGTTCTCGAGGTTGTTCAGGAATACGTCTACCTCGGGCAAATACTGCAGTTAGGAAGGAACAACTTCGAGAAAGAGTCGAATAGAAGGATACAGCTGGGCTGGGCAGCATATGGGAAGCTGCGTCGAGTCTTCACGTCATCAATCCCACAAAGTCTGAAGACAAAAGTCTTCAATCAGTGCGTCCTACCCGTGATGACATACGGAGCCGAAACGTGGACACTCACGGTAGGACTGGTCCATAAATTCAAAGTCGCTCAGCGAGCTATGGAAAGGGCTATGCTCGGAGTCTCTCTGAGGGATCGTATTCGAAATGAAGTCATCCGTCAGAGAACTAAAGTCGTCGACATAGCCCACCGGATTAGCAAGCTGAAGTGGCAGTGGGCCGGTCATATTAGCCGTAGAACCGATAACCGTTGGGGTAGGCGAGTTCTGGAGTGGAGACCGCGCATCGGCAAACGTAGCGTAGGACGCCCTCAGACTAGATGGAGCGATGACCTTCGCAAGGCGGCTGGCAAGAGCTGGATCAGAGTTGCCGCAAATCGTGCTCAATGGCGTGCAATAGGAGAGGCCTATGTCCAGCAGTGGACGAGAGTAGGCTGATGATGATGATGATGATGAACCCTTCGTGTTCGAGTCCGACTCGCACTTGGCCGGTTTTTTTTAAACTATTTAAATTCAAGCGCGATCTGAACTTATTTTGAATATATGATTGGGTGAGATTTTAAAGTTTTTTTTTAAAACTGATCTTATTATAACGACGTAAGTGCTGCGAAGATACACTCGTATCATTTTTTTCGTTAACTTAGAAGTTTGATTTTTTACAGCTTCAAGGGACTGTAAACATGAGTATTTATGGTTTTAATTTCAACTCGATACCTCCCCTGCACGAGTTCCCGAGATAAAGGGTCTTGACAGGCAGACGGTAGGACGGACTGACGGACGGACATACGGACAGACAGACGGACAGACAAAAAAGTGATCCTATAAGGGTACCGCTTTTTCCTTTTGAGGTACGGAACCATAAAAAACAATAAAAGTAACAACTTTGTGTACCTGTTTTAAAATTTTGTTAATTGTGAAATAAAGACTTCGAAATAACTGTGCTTGTACATGATTAATTTATGTCTAGTCACAAAATGGTGTAAAAGCTGCCCTCATTACTTTCCCCATCAAGTTAAAATACTGTTTACTTAAACTGCGCTAAAACTGCGCGGGTTCAGTTATATTTATGACTGGTGTGCATTACTGTACAATAGGAGTGAACTCGAGGTATTTCTGAGGGTTCTAATCCCGTTAAGATCTGCTTAACGTATTGTCATGTTAATAGCCCTTTGGAATAATGGTTTCTTACCCAGTGACTGCTTTGAATATAAGGGCTTGGATTTTCCTTTCAAGTAGAAGGGTAAAATAGTTACTTGGTTTGGACCAAGATTTTAAAATGTTTTTGATTTATCCATGGGATAAGCTGACAAACGAAGTGGTCAAAATATATATGTTTCACACTCTGATATACTTTTAAACAATATTTTTTCTTATATTTCATAAGATTAAAGCTTTAACGACATATTCTTGACGACAAAATTTGTCGTCGTTTTTGAATTCCTGGGATCATTTATACACTAATAAAAATGTTATGCATAATAGTAATAAAATATTTTGTTAATATTAAAACAATAATTGGGACACTGGCCAACAACAGGTCGGCTTGTAACAACAGGTCGGCTTGTAACAACAAAATTGGTTTTAGGATATTGATCGATATCTGTTTGAGTTTATTATTTAGGTACATAATATAGTAGCGTGAATACTTAAAAACCGGCCAAGTGCGAGTCGGACTAGCGTTTCAAGGGTTCCGTACATTAAGTCCGACTCATGCTTGACTGCACATTTCTAATAGGTTTTCCTGTCATCTATAGGTCAAGAACTATTTACTGTATTTTTTGGGGGGATTGGTAATTTTTTGGCTATTTTCTTAAATAACTTCTAACCTATGTATTTTAAAATTATAAAAAAATATTTGAAATGCTCAAGATGAGCTCTTTCATTTGATATATAACACGATATAGTTTGAAAAACCTTATTTTTTAACTTTCTTATTTACCCCCCAAAAGTGCCCCCCATCTTTAAAATTAATTTGTTTACGTTACATGTCCATCTTTGGGTCACTAATTTACATATGTGTAGGTACCAAATTTCAACTTAATTGGTCCAGTAGTTTCCGAGAAAAATAGGCTGCGATAGACGGACAGACAGACAGACAGACGCACGAGTGATGCTATAAGGGTTCCGTTTTTTCCTTTTGAGGTACGGAACCCTAAAAACAAGGCAAATTACGAGTTTATAATTAACGTAGGTACCTAATTCTAAAGATAAATTGGAAGCGTACACTAACATATTTATAGCTGAACAGAATCTTTTTTAGTTCGTATTGATCGTAGTTCTATGTTTAGTTCCCAAAGTTGCTGGTTTAGTTTTGCGTTCGGTTTACATGCAGTTAAACTTGTTCAAAATGCATAGGAAGTCATATTATTTGTTTCGATGCTGTGCATGTTCTATTACAGGATTATGAAGTGTAAAAGTTATATTAATATTAAACGTAATACAATTGGGTTCTTGCGTCTCTTTTAGTTGAAAATTGCTCGACATATTTTATCTAATATTAATACGTGAGTGACCCTATCATCCTATCAATATGTCTAAGTTTAGTCTTCCGGAAGTTTTGTTATTAAAGTCCTAAAATAATGGTGGCTCTGTGAGCTGTCGACCTCGTGAATATCCATACCTCCACCTTTTTATTTTTAATTTAAAGATGTATGAAATAAAACTATTGGAACGGATTATATCGCGTATATTGAATACATACTACGCGATATAATCCGTTTCAATAGTTTTATTTTATGAGTAACTATCGCGGTAACCGAAGACAATAATAATATGTTCAAAAAAGTAATCGACAAAAATAGTATATTTTATTCGTCTCAAGAAATGCGACCTGTAAAGGAGATCCGGATCCGGATACGCATGAAACTATTTTTGTCCAAGCTAAAACGGACACCTTTGCTTCACTCGGTCAATTACTTTATTCTATAAATTAGAGAGAAACATAAATATTAAAAGCATCCAAAACACTACAAGACACTCACCCCTTTCAAGTTTTCAATTGCAACTCCGATATTCACAAGTCATTAGACAATAAACTCAAAGTTAAAACACAAACAAATAAATAGGTATTATCTGATGGGACGTAATCTTGGAGGGGCGTTGAGTCAACATTTGTATGAAGCCCTTTGAGCCTATTGACAGAGCCTGGCTATTCACTAGCATTCTGTGTCGACTGTAAACGAATAACGTAAACACAACAGTTTCTTTAGCATTTATGATATTACTTACTTCTGCTCGCGACTTCGTTTACGTGGGATGATGATGATGATGATGATTGATAAAAACTACCTTAAAATGTTCTTTTTTGGACCTCAAATCGAATTTCCAGCCCAATTCGAACTTTAAGTTACGTCAGTTAATAGATCTAGTAACGATATGGATTAGATATGTCAGTATCAAATGTGACGTTTCTTCAAACAAAAACGTCACTTTTGACACTGACACATCTAATTCATATATCGTTTCTAGATCTATTAATTGATGTATCTTAAAGTTCGAATCGGGTAGTTCATCTAAATCTGTTCAGAGGTTTAAGTATGACAACAAGCAACAGACAGACAAACAGAGTTACTTTCGCATTTATAATATTAGTAGGGATTGTATGTTTGTGTTTAACTTACAGTGTATTTTCACTCTTACGCTCTATGTACAGTCGACGTCAAAGATATGTTTACACTTTTGCATCTTACTCCCTTGTAGTAAGGCGAAAACTGTCAACATATCTTTGACGTCGACTGTACGTACAAATTTACTAATTTCTAAAGTATGTAATGGTTCAGCTTCAAAGCAATAGTTGGTAGCTTTGTGAATAATAGTGGAAGGGCTAAATAAACTTAAATATATTAACAGTACGTACTTAGAAAGTTACACAGAAATGTAGTGTGTGTATTATGTCCCTTGAGAGATTGAGATGTGTCCTGAACAAAGTCCTGGGTGCACGGAGAGCAGCCGCCGCGAGCACTCGCGCCTGAGCCCGACGGGCCCGAAACATGTCGCAATAGCGACTGACTAAAAATACAAGTGAATGTAACCGTTGTGATCTAAATAATTTAAAGTCTTGAAACAATGCGTCTTGTGAGCGTTTCTTAGCAAGTAATTTACGTGGATGCTTTTGTTATGTCAATTTACGAACTTAAGGTCTAGGACAGTTAATATTTATAATTGTAATCTCCACCGCCGTGACCTACGAAAAATTAGGAGATAACTGTTTTCTTTTATTAATTTGACAGCGTACATTAATTTTTGTTGTTTTATGTCCATAATATACCACGTATATTTTGTCTATGCTATTATTTTATAATATCGTCATAGTATAATATATAGCAGTGCCAATTATAAAGTCAGTATCAATACTAGCGGATGAAAAAACGCACCAAAAGTATATTTCAATCTATAATATATCTTTTTATTAGGCTATTAGAGAATACATACTTTTGACGCGTTGCCTGACCCACTACATTTGATGCTAACTGTACTTAAATATCTGAGCACATACTCTAGCGCCTTGAGATGTTTTGCGGGAAGTCATCTGACTCTCTATTTGTACTTAAATGTCTATTTATAAGCTTGGCCGCTTCGATAAATCTGATGGCGATAGCACTAAGATGGAATGTACAATTGTCATTAAAACTAAAATGACCCAAAAACACATACTAATTTAAATGATCTAAACTAACCTCCAACGTCACTCACCTCCTTATCTCACTCGCAAGGAGCGCCAATATTGACTCTGCTCTCGACAGAATTGGCCCGGCGGCCCGAAGCCCGAAGCGACGATATTTTCACAATAAACACGACGCCATTTGGTAGGGAAATGGTAGGCGTAAATTGGTTGAGGCTTGTTTTATGACTGTTGACTTACTTGGGAGGGTTTTTTCGGAGTTAAGAGATGGGACAGTCGAAAGGGTACAGTTTGTATAGAGACCACAGAAAATTTGCCAGTTTCTCAATACTTGTCCGCGTCAGTTATCTGCGCATATGACGAGTCAACCTATGTCGAAACTTTAAAAATAAAGGTAATAAAGTAAATTCGCGATATACCCAGTTTTCTTAATATGATTTTAATCATGTTCGATCCTTGTCTAAAAAAAGAGAATCCTGTACAGCGAAGGAAGGAACTGTAAACGAAGCTTGGTGCCAGCGCTTGGGAAATTGCATTTGATCGCTATTTCCGGCGGTCGATTGGTTGAGACGCCTACGATACCGTTCTGTGACGAACACGTCCATTGACATTAAATTTAAATAAACCGTTAAAATATTTGTTGTATGGATAATATAAACAAGTTTTTTGTTCAGAAGTGGGACGTACACCGACTGTTATTTTAACCCATTAATTGCGAGGTTGCAAAAAATATTGACTGTCCCACATCTGATCTGCCTCAATAAATATTATGACACAATCAATCAATAAATCTTTTTTCTTGAATTTCATTGCTCCCATAGTAAAAATTGTTCAGTATGAACTATATATATATATATTCACCCCGCAGAGTGTAGCAGGGTTAAGAAAAAAGGATAAAAAATTCTGTATTACCCTTCATGAAGAAGGTAATCCAGAAAATACTCTTTTTTTCCTCCACACATGCGTGCATTGTAAATGTTGGAGAATAAGCCATCTGAGCTTATTCTCCAACATTTACAATGCGGAAAACAATTGAATATTTTTCCAAGGTCTGTTTTTCGTGGTAGAGAAATACTTACTCAATATACCCTGCGTATAATTCCAAAGTCATCGTTCCTTAAAACCCCTAACCCGGTAAAGTTATCCTGACAGATAGAGCCATCCTTTCCGAATAGCCAACGTAATTTTCCAGTCATACCCAAACCGCTGTACCTTAAAAAGCATTCTTCAATTAATAAGGGGTTCTTTTAACCGAGACCCATATATCACGGGGTGTAATTTACCCATGTCAGGCAGGTGCAGGTAATCGGGATAAATAAATAATAGGGTTGTGTTTACTAGTCTTTAGGTTTAGATTCAATTGTGGCGAGCATTGCCAACTTGGCAGTTTGAAAGTTGCTAAGTAAGTACCATAAAGTTGCTAAAATGTTTAGCTTCCATCTTCTTGGTACTTGAATGTAGGGAAAAAGTAGCCAATTGGTGAGTTTGGCTACTAGGTGGATTTATAAGCTTCTAATTTTATTTAATTAATTGTGTTTTTTTTTTCTTACTGCACCCACTTTGACAGATTTATGTTGCCCTATGGATGACTAGTAGAGAATACCTAGAGGCATTATGTCCGCCTGTTGTACTTTTTTATGTGCAATTAAGTTAAAAAAATAGCATATAAGTGGGTGAGTTGGTATATTGCTTGCAAGATTGTGGTTTTTGGAATTTAAAAGGACAGAAGGGCGGGGATTTCATATAGAATTACTTTGTTACCCGTCGTACCATCCGTCCGTCTGTCAAGGCTTTTCGGCCTTGTAAGAAGAGGAATGTTTTAGTGGCTATGTGATTTTAGCAAATGTTTTACTATGCCGCATGGTGGATTTAGCTTAAGTATGAGTAAGGGTAGAGTAATTCGGTACTTTACGTAGAAAAAACAAATAGTTTTTTTTTTTTTTTTTTAATTTATTGAACAATAAGCTAATTAAAGTACATTATTATTACAAGACCCATCGTGGGCAAAACCTTGAGGAGGTTTGTATGCCGATGGGGAGTTCGAGAAAATAACATGACAATATACATATCTATCTTATACTAATTAAGATTCTTAATATATGTAACTAAAGTCGTTAGATTGTAACAAGTGCGTCTTAATTACTTTTTTTATATTTTTCCCGTTTACATATTTTACTCTAGTATCTTCTGGCAAATCATTTAATATTTTAGGCAATATATATGTATACAATCTAGTGCCATAAATGTTCTTATATTTGGGTAAACAATATTTGTTTTGGCTCTGTAAACTTCTTAGTTTTGTACATCTTATATATTCCTTTAGTTTAGTAACATGGTGATATTCTTCAGTTAGTATGGCTAGTTTACATTTATTTTGAACTGGGAGTATATTACAGTATTTGAAAAGTTGTGCGTAGTCGGTTTCGTGTTTCTTTTTTATATGCTTAGGTACAATTGTCTTCAGTAGTCTTATCTGTAGGTTATATATTTTTTCTATATATGTTTTAAAGGTTCTACCATATGTACTTAGAGCGTAACCGATCACAGAGTCAGCCAGGGCTAAGTACAGCATACGCAAGGTTTTGTACGGTAATTTGTACCTTAGGGTTGACATTTTACTTAGAATTGCTCTTAATTTATCGCACACATAATTAATATGAGGTCCCCAGTTGAATCTATGGTCGATTATGAGCCCAAGATACATGTGTTCTGTGACTACTTCGATTTTATCACAGTTACACTGTTGTAGTTGAGATGTTTGGGTGGTAATTTAAATTTTTTACATTTTTATTTACAAATTACGCCAATAGATAAAAAAAAAATTATTAAACTAAAAAAACCACAAAAAAGTGCAGGTATCTTTGGGCTTATTAATTTTTTATTACGAGGTGGATTACGTTATTATTATGGGCTCATTATTTACACTTGAGAGCAATTAAAAGAATTATGACAAAAGTGGATTTTACTTACATCTCTTAAGATTAATATGTTTTAACAATGAATAAATTAGATTTTGAGGAACATGTTGTAGTTTTGACTGTTAATTTGGATTCCATAAATTAGAATAATATATTTACCACAAAAGAGTGTATCAAATAACCATAACGAGTATTAACGACGTACATAACAAAAACGTAATTATTTCTCTAGCATCTAATAACCATCAAATCCCCGAAACGGCCACTAAAATAAGCTATTTTTAATAAAGGCGGTAATAAGAAGTTTACCACCTTATAACTGCGTTTGGGTATTAGCTGCATAAAGGTTGTATAATGGCTGCACAGATCACATATTTTAGATGGAGCACGTAAGCAGACTAATGTTTGCTACGTGATACAGTCTGTTTTTTTTTAATTATTAAGACAAGTACCTACTGCCCATAGGAAATAGTATGGAAAGCTTTGTTGGTTATTGTATGACGTGGTAATTTTTAGTAAAAACAGACTGAGTATGGCATTCCTGGACTATACTAATCGCTTATTTAAATATATTACATTCTTTGCATCTGACTATTTGTCACAATTTATCCACCACCCAGACATTATTTGGAAGAGATTGATCTTTAGCAAAGTCACCCCCGTTGCTTGTGTTTCCTGTACCTACTTTTAAGTTTGTTTACAGTTTTCTTTTAAGTATTGAGATATGCAGTAAAACGTAAGTTATGTTGTTATCTTCCTGGCACTTATTGATTGGTGCGGTAGCAATGTACCAATTTAGTGTGATAACTCAACCGCTCATTTCAATTGTGCTCGTTATTGTTTTTTTTTACACTTTATCAAAAAATATAGATTTCATTATATTTACATTCTGAATGCGACAATAACATTGCTTATTTACCGCTACAGCAGAAACAGTCGCAGTACTCGCAGTTGACGGCCGATTTTCATTTTGTTGTCAAATACTTTTATCGTCAGATTTTGACAACATTTGGTGGACAGATAGAGTTCCATATTTTATACAAAATAAGCGCAATTTAACTGTATATCGTAAACAATCTTCCTCTGAGTTACGAAAACCAACCCCTACGGAAGACCAGCGCTGGCTTTATAGGTAGCATTATGCTGAGTTGGGTCCATTTCGTGATGCACACTTATTGTTCTGTTCTGTTCTTGCTGTTGTTGTCTGTACATGTTCGTACATGTTTTGTGATCGTCACGAATAAAAATCTTTTATCTTATCTTATCTTAAAGCGTATGGTATTTTCGTAACTTAATGGAAAATTACATACATTTTTTTCGATACAAATTTTTATTTTTTATTTATTCCGCCCAGAATCGAGCACTTCAGAGCCTTTAATCGAAATCTAACGAAAAAAAAATTGAACGACAAAAAAAAATCGGCATTTTAATGAAGTATCTATCGGAGGTAGTCTTTGAATGGCGGTCAAAATGGTTGTTTAATAAGAAACGAGACGTCGCGTGCTCACGCACCATTAGTCGTACCTGGGTCTAAGAGTGCCTAGCAATTTCGTATTGATTGTGTAGATTATGTAATTTTAAATGGTGGAATTATCCAAATTTCCATATATAGCTTTTCGGCAATTATTTTGATGGTTTGATATGATTAAGAAATACCTATTTCGTGAGTTCTCTTTACAAAACTTATTGTCATATAATCAGAAAAAAATTGTAACGAAACAGTTTTAAAAATTTCGTCAAATATGCAGTCACATATATTTTGTCTATTCAATATTACTCCAGAACTTGGGAAAAAATACTTACTCCTTAAAACGAAATGGAAATTAGACGAACGGAGCAACAGTTGCTCAGTTACTTACTGACAAACCATGATATTGACGAACTGAGAAATGGACGAACGGAGACCGACTATACGAACGGAGAATCGGGCGAATGGTGCAGAATTGTATTCAAATTTAGAATCCCACCTACCCATCTTTCCTTACTGAAAAACCTTAACGTCAAAGCACTTATATCCTTTTTAACTGTTCTCCAATATAATTGCGACGTTTCACGGCATAAGCGCCTAGCGCAGTAAAGTCTCTTCCACGCGAATGCCACATATTTCCACAGTACAGTCAGCATAGAGCACTAGACAATGTGTCAAAAGTTCCTAACATTGTCATTGAGCTATCAAACTACATTTGGTCAATATTTTTAAACACGAACTGTAGCGACATAATATCTCTATTAATAAAACGAGCCAGCCAACCCCCATATTAGCTTTAGGTATTACTATTTATTACTATTTTGAAATTTTAGAACTAGTAAATCGGCAAGCAAAAAAACTATGAATCAGAGATACCTAAACGTAACATCCATTTTTCGATCAACCTGAAACGGAGACGCTTCGGGCTCGGGAACTTTTACAGGGTGACAAATGCTTTTGGCGCATTGTTGCACTGCTGATGCTAACTGTACCGCACAGCCCCTATTGTCCGCAAACAAATAATGCGTATTTTTCCGTATCTGCGTTCACGCGCCGCCGCGCCGGCAGGTGGAAAGATAAACTAACGCTCGCTTCTAATTTTGGAAAACATTTGTTTGACAAAATACTGTGTTTTCATTTGAAACTGGTAGATCACAACCAGTTTCAAATGAATTCTGTGATTTCAAACAATGCTGATGTCATATTGACATAATTTACAATGCAAACTTAACTAGTCTACCTCTATATAAAAGTAAGCATCAACAATCTATGAAATGTATGCGTGCAGTCTGTAGGGCGTAACCTGGAGTAGTTACCAAATGGCCGAAGACTGTCTGAACATCCTAGGTACTGCTGGAGAGGCGAAGTGCATAAAACTTTAGCAAAATCGGCGTCGATTGGCAGAAACGACTTTGGCCTGAGAAGCATGGTGATCGTTGTTGGCGGAGGTAAAAAAATTACTTCGGGTCATTCGTGATTCTACCCGTGGTCTCGGAGACGCCTGTGACGGCTGTCACGACTATTGCCCACACAATTTAATATCGGTCCCATGGGGATATTTACTTGGTACGACCATCTTAATACGTTTCTGACATTCAGTATCACGAACCCAAAATTACCCAGTATAAAACATTGCTTGTTACTAACGAGTGAGAAACGTCCTCGCAATCAATAACATTCGTCAACAACAGAACTAATGCGTTCTCCGAGATATATGAAGTGGCTGATTCGTCTCCGTTAGCACAGATTAATGGTGGCCGTAATTAATTGAGTTATACGGAGACGGCGATCGATTGTCTGCGCGGTAATGTCTGGTTTAATGTTGCTTTAGGCTTCAAGTAGTTGAGATTGACTGAAATATTGAGTTCTTAGAAATAGGGAAAGGAAAAACTCACTTTCTCGGGCAAGACTCGTTGTCAGCGAAAATTCGCTGTCAACTGTTAAGTCTCGGCAGCTCAGGTGGTAAGAGCGGCAGGCTGGTGATGGTGGTAGTTTTTGCACTTTTCCTTTCACATTTCACTACTACTAACATATGGGTGTAAAAGAGAGGTGAACACGGTTGTCCCCAGAAAGTTTGTAATAAAAATGTCTGGTAACTCACTACCTACCTACTCTTTGTCCTGTTATCATTTTTCACCTATACCTACATTTTAAATGTTTATATGGGTTTGTAGGAAATAAAATTATAACAAACAGAATGAGATACTCAAAAAGTAATAAATTATACTTACCCCACTTTATCTCTTAAATGCAGGTAAAGAAACTGCTAATATTCAAGATTCCTGTTAAAAACTTCGAAGAACTTTCTTCATCTTCCAATGCAACTGGTAGTCTCATAAAGCGAGCTAAATTCACAAACACTCACCGTACATATTGCCCGCGGAAACCAGTGAAATGCTTGATCTGCGGACACACATAGTTGCCAAGAGTTACAAGGCCAATTTATACTAGGTGCGGGTCAAATTGAAAGGGAAATGATTGGTGAATTTGTAATCTGACATTCGGCAAAAGTAGAAGCCGGTAAGACACCATTATCGGGATTCTCGGCTCCCTAACGAGCCCGGGGCGATTAGCTGGATACCCCGGATAGTCCGGGTTTTATGAACTCTTCTTGAAATGGTTTTTGTTTGACTGCAGTAACTAGTATGAGGTGGCTTGTGATCCAGTTTTTCGTTCCAGTTTGATTGCTGGATGTTTTTGTTTACAACGTTATATTATGCTAGTTTTTTATCTTTGTATTAATTTGTTTAGGGTTAAACCCTTTAATTTGAGTTGCTGGGCTATTTCTATATATGCGCTAAGTTTTCATGCGATTACTTCCTTTTGTTTTTACTTTTTTTTAAAATAAAAGATGATATTAAAAGATACACTAGCAAATCGCTAAAGCATTTTATTGTCAGCATGCTTAGATCCCGCTTTATTATATGGTTGCACTTTTACCAAAGATGTTATGCATAATTGCACGAAACACATCATGTGCGTATTGGCCATTAAAAACGCACATTTTCGGAAAATATATTTCTTTCCCCGATTATTGCCGAAAGCGATTTATTCACAACGGTCGGTGATCGATCTTAATCAGGCTCGGGAGATGCTCGCGTGCCGCGGCTGCCTTAATGGACGTTTTTGTGTAGTTACTATATTAGAAGGTACGGCGTATAGTATACGTAGTTTGTGAAAATGTTTGGCCGCTCGGCTGGAAAATAGGCGGCATATTCATTAATTTTCTTTCGTTTTTTGGCTGAAAAAGTTGGAAGACGGGTGTTCGAGATGCTTTAAAGCTAACTCATAATATTATGTCGACTTTATGGTGTCCCGAAGAGGTGCGTATCTCGTCGCATAATAATTGATTGTCCTAATGTAATGCTACGCATAAAACTCAGCTGAAACAGAAAGTATTTTCGAGAATATTTTCCATTAGGTTGTGTAGAATAGGGCAGGTTAGATTAGGTTGGTATTATAATTTTTCAGAAATCGAAACCTCTCATAAAAATGCATGTCAGCCATTCTAGCAGTTAGTTTACAATACTCGTAACTTAAAGCTATGATAACTCAAACAAACGGAACAAGATAGGTAGGTATGTCGTAGTCAGATCGTATAATCCGCCGTATTACATTACGGCTAGCCGTTATCAAAAACAGGGGCGTTTTGAAATGCGGCGGTTCGACGATTAGCCGGATTGTCATTGTGATACGTTCTTCAATAAGGCGGTCAACGTTTAGCCGCATCGTACTACTATTTTAGATTGTAGAGTGACCAGTTCTTTCGGTCGCCCACGTAACCGGAGTTTGACAATGTTTGCAATTTAATTTATTTTTACCATGGTCCCACCGCACTACATGTGTTTCTTTTCCAAAACATTTCCTTCACAACTTAAATAGACGGAGCCCCGCAAGCGGGGCTCCTATTTCTGGGCGGTTTGCCCTTCGGGCATCTGAAGCTACCTAACGAACCTAACCTACTTACCTACCTACGCTTTTTTCCCCAAAGTGTAATGTTTTCACGGACGTCTCACTAAATCAATAGGTAGGTAGGTTAGGTTCGTTAGGTAGCTTCAGATGCCCGAAGGGCAAACCGCTCAGAAATAGGAGCCCCGCGAAGCGGGGCTCCGTCTAGTTAAGTTGCGAAAGAAATGTTTTTTGAAAAGAAACAGTCCGACGAACTCCATTTTTGATGGACACCCCAGCGTTTGTCAGGCAGCGCCACGGGTGTTAAAAATGGGAACTAAAAACTGTCAAAGCGGCGGCTAATGACTCGCTGTATTACATTACGGCTAGCCGTGTTGAAGAACGTATGGCGCCGAATACATTCCGGCGGATTTTCATTCAGCCGCATTCAATCCGGCTAATCGTTAAACCGCCGCATTTCAAAACGCCCCTGTTTTTGAAAACGGCTAGCCGTAATGTAATACGGCGGATTATACGATCCGACTGCGACAGGTACACAAAGCGCAGAACAGAGAAGAGCCTACGTCTATATGATTGAAAAAGGCTAAAACGAAGATGAGGTTGTTAACCCGTATTGAACATTCTTTAACTATTTATACATGTCAAATACTGCTATAAATAGCTACATATTAAAGTATCATCCGATTTTCAGCTTATCTGATTTTATTTAGATTTTCCTGTAACGACAGTGCATTAGGGGAGTCACGGGAGTAGTGTTACATACAATTGATACCGGTTCATTGAACCCGTGAGATACGTTCGGCTAGTTACAGTGGGTAGTTAATGATATCTGATGGAGATACAGCAAATAGTAATATAATACAATGCAAATACTCTTTACCGCAGATAGAGATGATATAAAAAGAAATGCAGAATAGACAAACAGCAGCATAAGACAAATTAAGATAATCATGTTAATATGAATACCTAGAGGATCCGTCCTTTGTATGACAATATAAGTCACTATATTTCGTGAAGCACAAGCCATAGGATGCTGCAGAACGTTAGTTTTTCATTTAAGTTTTTTTTACTTATAGTTAGACCAAGAAAAGTCTGCAACAATTTTGATAACATACGCAGTGCAAGTGTTATTTTAAACGTCAAACTTCTATGATATTATGACGTATTAAATGACTCTTGCACTGCGTGTGCTATCAAAATCGTTGCAGACTTTTCTTGGTCTAACTCTACCTACTCTACTCTATTGGCTGTCAAATATCGAAAGTGCTTCCCTTTGGCACACTTCAATTATCTTTAAGTGTGAGCGTCATTCTAGATCTAGACCGGTTGTCATCCCAAGCATCTGTCAGTTTGTGGCCTGAACCTATGTTTCCTTAAAGCTACAGACTATCTTTAAAAACAATTAAATTGACAAACAAATAATAAAGTTACCAAAGAGTTGTACAAGCAGATTTACGTTAATCCTGGTAATTGAGTTTTGCGAATGCTCAGTCCTGAATAGACAAAATATTTACTACTTTTGACACTTAATGAGTGAATCACGTTAACATCTGTTTGCTGTCTGTTTGTGCGCTTGCTTTAGATTTGCACACCCTTTCTCTCATCTGCTTTTTTTTTAGTATTTGACAAAAAGAGCGACCGCATTCATAATACCGGCTCGATTCGGAAAATGAATTAGATTTCTACTAGACTTCAACAAGTTACGATACGGATAATTTAAAGATATTTGTAAGATAGATATGTCAAATTTGACGTTTCCGCGATTCTGGAGGTCCTCTTGAACGATTTCGACAAGTTATGACTTAGATATCCAAGTCACATCTAGTCGATATCTAATGTAGATCTAGTTGATCTCTAAATCGTCTCTAGATCTTGTGATTATCTCGAAATCCGAATAGGCCTGTACGTCAGATGTAACTATCATCGCTGTTTGAAATTGAAAAACTCTATCTCCATACAGTTTAAACATACATATTTATTGCTTGTCGTCAAATGTCTTCAGCCTTCATTTCAAGTGGGTAAATAATGTTCATGGACATAATACTTCTATTAGATACCTACCCAGGATACCCTGTATGAACAGCAAAGTATTTAGATTCTTTACTTTGACATAAGCAAAATACAACTCCAAGATCAAGACGTTTGAGGCCCTAAAAAGGATTTCGAATTATAATTTGCGCCTGGAAGTTTTTACAGCCGACGCAAATGAAACGAGCCGCCGCATCTGCGCCAGCGTTCCGTTTTTATTAATCCGTGCCCTGTTTACGCGGATACAATTAAAGATGAAATTTTAACAAAATAAGTTGGTGCTACACAAGGTGGAATAAATATTGGTTACTTGTTTTAATTAATGCTAAGGTAAATGTACGCTCCACCGAACGCTTGAGACCAGAAAGCACGTTTCTTTTTTTAATTAGCTCTGGTATTTTCATACGCATATGTTCACTACTATAATAGAAACACAGGTAAATTTGTCCTCATTTAAACATACCTATAAATTACTGAAATGATTGCACGTATATTAAAAACATTTTTAAAGTAATTTTTTCCGGTTTCCTTGATTGTACCATTTACCGAACTAAGAAACGTGATTTGCACATTATACCGAATAGGGAGGCCGCATTACCGAACTAGGAAATAATTGTATGAAAATATGGTGTTGAGTGGTGCTCAAACTTTAGTAGTTCAGTATTAAATCCCTACTATACTTTGTTTTTTAGCATTAGAAAGACGGTAAGCGATCTTGACGTGTCTTTTTTTATTGAAAAATAAGTCGTACCAAATAGGTAGGTATGCAACAATTATAAAACATGTACGTATATGTATAAAAAAAATTTGGCTGTTTCATACATTTTAATTGGTCCATTTTCTATGGAAGGGTAAATTTTTTTTCGCGATTTCGGGGTTGGTCCCATAGTAAAAGTTGCTCGGTATAATCCCAAAACCTCGCTGACAATGGGAATGCAGTTATTTTTTAGGCACCCTGTATGGGAACCCCGGAATATCATAACAAAAGTTAAAAGTTTATAAAGTCACAATCGCCCACTCCACGAGAGGGTCCAAAAAAAATTTTGGACATCAAGTTTTGGACCATCCTGTATAAAATATTATTGCTGTATTATTTTTATTATCTTATTGAGTTTTTTTGTCCACAATCGGAGACTATTATCAGGCGTCCAGTAAGTATGTCTAAAGTTTGAGAAGCGCTGGCATTGAAATCATAGTCACAAAAAATAAACATATAAATATCGACCTAGCCGTTATCGTAATAAGGATGATATTCTAATGAACGTTGAATAGAAACATGGCCAACGCAACATGAGTTCGGTAGCAGAGACCATGGGTACCATTCACCGAACGGCCGTTCGGTGAACGAACCATGGAAAATATGTGGAACTTATTTCGCGAACAGATTTTGAAAATAGTATTTAAATCGTAATCAATATGGTATAGCTACAAATCTATCATTAAATTTAATACTTGAATCCATTACAAAACCGTACCCGTATAAAGTTCTTGCTAATACTGACGTAAGATATCTAAAATTATTGTTTGATAACAGTCTTGCCAAAAACCTTATTTTGATGCCAAAAAGTCGTAAAACATGAACATTTCAAACGCAATTTTATAATAATCTATATAGGTTATTGTTGTTCGGCAATTGCTCATAAAATTACAAATACATTAATTTATTTGTGAAATTAGGTAGTTAATCTAAATAGTTCGTAATCAACCACCAGAAAAATAATTTCAAAAACATACGCTTTCCCTGATTCCGGACGCTGTTCGATAATACCTTCTAGTCAAAATGTCGGTGTACTCATCACCGAACTCACATTAAACTTAATTTCTGATAATATGACTGCACTAAATTAATTAAATTTACTAAAATACACAAACTAATTAAGTAATCACACTGTAAAACCATACTTTGGAACACAGAAATAAAATTAAAAGGTTTTATGACCTTAAGAAATATACGCAACTTCTTACTGATTTCTTTAAGGTTGCCCATACAAAGTGACAATCGGCAGCGATGATCCGTTTCGATCAGTTGCCACGTCCCAACTGCGGCACAAATTGGCCGACTCTGGGGCATAATGGAAGGGATAGGTATTTAGCTCGTGGAAAAAAAATACGCAACTAAATATCAGCTGTAGGTAATCGACTTATAGCCTAAAATAGAAGAAATTCGGTGATACGGACGGATTTTGAGCGTTCGGTGGAGCGTACATTTACCTTAATTATTGTTTTTTGTTTATTTATTGTATACATGTACAGTACAGTGTATATGTTGTGTATGTGATATGCGTGGTACCATATTTTACATGAACAATCTGCACAATAAAAAATATCTTACTACTATAGCTTTGCGACTTTGCGAGTCTTACTACTCTAAGTGGGGTTTGGACAATATTAGTTTGTCGATTTACGATTGACATCATTGACTAGGCCCCCTGTTTTCTACCTCCACAGCGAGTACCTACATCTCTATAAATCTAGTCTCACCAGCAGTACCTACTTGGGGCAAATCGATGGTCGTCGACCTAAAGAGCGTTTCATATGGGCTGTTTTAGTCAGCTTATCCTCAGAAATCCTCTGTCCACACCAGTATTTCTGACTTGTCCTCTTCTATAATGATGTGGCTCGAACAAAGTCTTCTAGTTCCTGGTTTTCAGAATTCTCCAACTTTCAGTGACTAGCAGTGTTTTATCCTCCTTTATGGTCCGCGTACGCCGTACAACGCATTCATGAAACGACATTCTTAAATAAAAACTTTTACAAAAAAAAGTAAACCGACTTCAAAAAGGATTAAATAAAATATTATCCGTTTTTATATGTTTGAAGTCGGTGCCAAGACAAATTTGAAGCATACCAATGATTTTCTAGGGCGCTTTGATAAGAATGTGGCTATATGTATGTACGTTAGATTGCCTTACACGACAGCAATGATCATACTTTCTGTAGATAGGTACCTAAGAACACACTGTCAATTCACCTTGGCGGAGTTCGTACCATGTTTGTCCGTACTAGTATAAAACTAATGCGATTGCCGACATGTTTTTTAAAGAGCAATTTTTACTAATTTTCGAACTGGTTATAGTTAGTACGCAGGTGTGGGATTGGGAATGAGTTATTTCCCGTCTCTTATCCAGAGAACTGATTTCAAAATATAAAACAATTCAAGGACCATCTACAGGGCTTTAACTTTTTACCTGCATCGTAAATTTCACCAGTTAACATGGCAGTTGTTTAGCCGAAAAGGTGACAAAGAGACAGACAGAATTACTTTCACCATTATAATATTAGTACAGTTGTAATATGATTTATAGACATAAAGCTGATTATTTTTGACCGGTATTATTAATATTTGTCTTGTCACCGACTTCAAACATATCAGTTGGTAACGCATATACTTAAAAACGGATAATATTTTATTTAATCCTTTTTGAAGTCGGTTTACTTTTTTTTTGTAAAAGTTTTTATTTTTCCATTTTTAGTTTTAAGGCATTGTTAAAAGCTTATGAGTGTGACGCATGAATAAAAAGCATAATAATGCGTATCACTAAATTCGAAATCATTCCTGTCACTGCACAAACACAAAATCCAGCCTCCGCCCCGTGAGTCTTCGTCACTGACTCAATCCCTCAACCCCCCGATCACTCAACCTCACAGCACATCAATCCCTATCACGGAACCCCTCGACCCTGAAGCCTGAACCGCCAACCCTTCAACCGACATTTCCCGAGTTCTCAGTAGCCTTACCATAAGTCTAACACTGACATATTCGCTAGCGTGTGCATAACTTACTTCTATGCGTCTCGCTCGTACTGGCATCCCATTAGTGCGAGCGAGATGTATACAAAGTTACGAAGACGTTTGCGAATATGTAGTGTCAAACTCGTGGTAAGGCTACAGTTGAACTTCATCAAATTGGTGATTTTCGGGAGGAAATGCTTGAGTTACTATAGAAAACAACGATGTCGCCATACTCGTACCTTTAAAAACTGAGGAGTTCCCTCATTTCCTTATGAATTCCGTCATCAGATTAGAACCAACAACATTATGGGAACACCTTGGAGGTAACTTCGTTCAAACAAAAAAAGAATTACTAAAATCGGACCACGGGTTCTGGAGTAATCTACATTTATAAAATCATCATCATTATCATCAACAATCATCATCATCAGGTCCACTCCATCAAATTTGTGGTTTTCAAGAGGAAATGCTTGATTTGCTTAAGACAATACCCAAATCACCATACATGTGCCTTTAAAAATTGAGGAGTTCTATCAATTCTTCATGGATCCCATCATCAAAACAGCACCAGATTAATGTGGGACGTCCTTGGAGGCAGTTCCCTTCAAACAAAAAAAATAATTGCTCAAATCGGACCACGGGTCTTGAAGTAATCGCTGAACGTCCTACATTTTAAGATATCGTCATGATTATCATCAAAACAATCATCATCATCAGGTCAACTTCATCAAATTGGTGGTATTCGAGAGAAAATGCTCGAGTTGCTTAAGAAAACACCCAAATTACCATACAAGTGCATTTAAAAATTGAGGAGTTCCCTCAATTCCTCATGGATCTCATCATCAGATCAGCACCAGATTTATGTGGGACCACTTTGGAAGTACCTTCTAATGAACAAAAAAAGAATTAGTCAAATCGGCCCACGGGTCTCGGAGTAATCGGTGAACATACATAAAAAAAAAACATAGCCACAACCGAATACAGAACCTCCTCCTTCTATGAAATTGAAGTCGGTTAAAAAGTACCTATTTCTCAAACCTACTGCAACCTAACTCGATATGAGTCGAATCCGTTACACGAATCCTATATACCTACCGTTGTTCCCATTACTGACCGCCTTACCTAGCCCATGTGTGACCTCCAGCTGATTCACAACTCTATATCTTATGCTTTTTTTTTTTTGACATTTAGATTTTATTCTAGAAATTCTAGACTAGTATTTTTTTATACAATCTTTTTAATGTTTGACGATCCTTTTGTGAAATTCTTAGTGTTAAATTTGATATGTATAATAATCCAATTTTATTATGGAATAATATTAACATCAATAAATTGCTCTGATAATTAGATTAAGATTAATTACGATTCATAAGAGCTTGTTGCTAGGCCTACATGAATAAAGTATATTTTTGATTTTTGATTTTTTGATTTTGATTATACTGTAAGAGGTCATACCAACGCTGGTTGGTTTGAGGCTTTTTTGCGAGCAATTGCAATATCGTGGTAGTAACCAACCAATTCTCCACGTCAATCTGTCCGAAATGGAATAAAACCGTCGACTAGAAATATTGACGGCTGCTCCAGTTCTAAAGAGCTTATGTCTTTTAAAATTTACATACATATGTGGCGTTTTATCGCGAAGCTTGTGAATTCTTGTTAGGGACAGTTAGCTGCGATGCGGCGCTAGTTGAAAACGTCAGTTCTGCTGGATTGTTGGGATATTTTGTAGGACGATTTGGATCAGCCGTTTTTTTTATAGATGTGACAGGGATTTGGTGGTGGACGAATTTTAAGGTAGGTAATACAGTCATATTTATGGTAAACATCATCATTGGCTTTTATCAATAATATGATGGATGAGGCAGCGTTCATAAAATTGTGGATCTTACGCAAATGACTTACTAGTGTTATTTACTACTTATTACTACTTATGACTCACGTTTGACCGGGCCGTAGCTTCCGGAGCTTACTTTTCTATGACAAGACAGGTTATCACTTGATGCTTTCCATAGAATACAATGCGCCAGAACCTCCGGCCCGGACACGGCCCGGTCTAACGTGAGTCATCCTAAAATGATCTAAACAGTTTTTTATCTCTAGTTATAAATTTGATTTTTTTTTATGGGGCCGTTTATTATTTGGTAGGCCTATTTTTTAGTTAGATTTGGTTTGGTTTCACACGTGTCCTCGTACTCTTCAAATAGTTTATTCTGGCCGAGATAATTACGAAATTTCAACGATTCCCGAAAAAAAATGTATTAAGTATTCCGTTGAGTTAGGGAACTCTATTGATCCACCATAAGTATAATTATGTTATCGATAGCTAACAAAAAAAAATTGTCTAGAAAATAAAAATCAGCCCATTAAGCTATTACTATAATTGCTCCCAATACACCCCGCACGTAAAGCCTGTTTACTTAATTTCTTCAAAGCCTCCGTCGAACAAGTTATTAATTTTAATTTGCAACTTAACCATTCCGAAGCTACATCAGAAGCGAAGTTTCGAGGTGAGATTCATTCGGTTTACTTTGCCTTTATTGATTCTGTCCCTTGGGCGGAAAGTTGGATATTGTTTAATCGTACGTGGCAATTAATTTGTGTTTGTCGAGTTGTGTTTAAATATTAGCTTGTTTGTTTGTTTCCGTTTCGTTAGTAATTATTTAAATATACTATTCGCTACACTTGTTGTCAATTATGTCTTGCTGGCTAACATTAAAAGAAGGGACGATTCAGTTAGGAGTAATGAAATAATTTCGAAAGCGAGGTAATTTTAAAAATGACAAATATTTATAACACGAGAAGCAGTAGCTTTTAGTAACACTTACGCTACCACAATAGGGTATTTTCCTACTAGTCAAATCAGTTTCTTTTTTAGAACTGTCAAAACAATTTGCTAATATGGAATTTATCGTCACGTCACGGTCAACTCACCTACTTTTTATATTTCTATCCGATTTATTAAATAGAACTTGTGTTTAAAAATAACTCCTATCTGTGTTTTTCTAATAATTATCTGGTGCTTTATTTCATGCATTAGCATTCTGTATGTATGCATGATGTAGTAGAAAGTGCTTCTTTCTAGTTTAGTATTCATTTTCCATTTTCAAAATTACCCCGCTTTCAAAGTTACCCCAATACACCTTACTCAAGTTAATATTATGTCGTTGCATTGGTCTTCATAAAATTTTGGATGAGACGTAAGATAATGACATTATAAATATAATACTTAAACAATATTTAAAAAAATATACCTATCTACAAGTATTATAGATGTTGTTTTGTTGAACCAGTAAAGTATACTTCATAGCTGATATTAAGTCTAGTAAGGAGTAATTAAAATATTAACCCGCACGAATAAATAATGCCCACGTACAGGAAGTAATTACACATAATTATAAGGCGGCGGCCGGGAAATTTCGCCTCAATTACATTCCAGGCTTACTTATGGTTATGTATAGAGAATCGCTAAAGGCCTCGCTTTCCGTTCGCAAAGAAGAAATTCAAGAAAAATTAAAGGGCTGAAGGGACGCAAGTTAACAAGCTGAAGCGAGGAACTTGTTTTAAGATCTTTGAATTTATTATAAATGAAAGATCTCATCTAATAAGAAAGTAGATTTTTTATTTATTTATTGAGTAACAGCTATAAATGTAACAGTTAAACATACAAATTACTTATAAATTAAAATCAACCTATGAATAAGTAAAACTAAATGACTTAACAAATATACTATTACGCCAACTCTGATTATCCCCCGGACTAAATGTGCCAAAATACTGGCGGCATTAAGGTTGACTCACGTTAGACCGGGGCGTGTCCGGGCCGGAGCTTCCGGCGCATCGTTTTCTATGGAAAGCATCACGTGATCGCCTGTCATGTCATAGAAAAGTAAGCGCCGGAAGCTCCGGCCCGGACACGGCCCGGTCTAACGTGAGTCATCCTTTACCTCGCTGAATGGTACTTAAAAGGTACTTAAATAACTTTAGAAGACCTTTAGGTCTTTTGTCTAGCAATGTACGGCTATGAGCTGTTATGATGATTAATGATTATATACAATTTAATACTCCTTTATACTCTTTCTAATATGTAAGTGCATCGTTTGTTAGAATGAGACAAAAATTAATCGAGGATTGTAAGATTTGTAACAGGTGAATAAGGGGTTTATTGTACAAAACATATACTGATGTATTATATATGCGAATACGTACAGTTAAATATAAACGCTTTTCTTAATTCTTCATACTCTACCATCGCTCATACTTTACATCTCAACCGCCGCCCTTTGACTTTTTACCAAAGCAGTGACCGGAGTCAGAAAACCGCGCTAATTGGCGAACGCGCTGATAAAGCTACTGATTGAGTTTCAAGCTGCTTTTGCAGCCAAAGTGCAGGAGCGCAGCTAGACGTTGTTTTTGCGAATAATGGAGAATTGGATAATGAGGCTTAACTGCTCAAATGATCAGACTTTTTGTTCGTATTAACGTGAACGGACTCCTTATTATACATTATCAATACATTTGAACCATGCCATGTGTAGATTGCGTAGTACGTACATGTTAATTAGCATTATTTGCAATATTAATAAACAAACATAGATCCTACATATTTATTGTGTACCTCTACCTAAGTACCTATACTTATTCTTGTATTATTTGAGCATTTTTATGAATATGAAGTATGAAATAACGAGTATTTGTATTTGTTTGTTTGCCTTGCTTACCTTGCAATGCTTGTAAATAATCTCGGATCGACCACTGTTTCATAAGTAGTATAGCCTGTTTTACCAAAGAAGATATTGTATTACGTAGTACACAGAATAATAGTCTACCTTCACATATTTTGAATGTACCTCTCTTTCTTAAACGGGGTAATATTAAAGGTGACAGTCCATTTCCAACGACAGCTGCACTAATGTTCATTTTACTATGGAAATTGACAATAACACCGACGCGTTCAGTACCAGTAGTGCAGCTGCGGTGAAAAATGGACTGTCACCTTAAGTTACCGACAGATGCCTACAGTTACAAGCGACTGCAGCGACGCATTTATGTTGTCCAATCGGCGTCATATTTTACGTGTCTGAATACGTCTAGCCTTGAGACCTAAGACCAATACCACAAATAAACAAAACAAACATGCAAACATCCTGATTTATCTCGCAAACGCTTGTAAATACCTTGTAACGGCCGCCGGCTATCGCAAATTGTACTATCATACTCTCACTAACAACAGCTAACCATTATTAGACCTTATATCGTTGTAGTAAGGTATATGACCATTGAACATGGTTGCACATGGTAGTGTCATACTCACAAACAACAACACTGACTAATAATACACCTTAACTCGTTGTAGTAAGGCTTATGAAAGGTCAGCCATTGTACGAAGTCCATTTGTTGGTTTAGCAGCTATGAATATGCATTGGGTTATTCATATTGGGCCGATCATATGTCGGCTTACATGGGGCAGAGCCAGACGTCATGTTAGTCGTGAATATTTAATTTATGTGTTAAAATAAAACACACTTTTTGCTGTGGAGTATTTGGGATAAAATTCAATATTGGTGAATTGATTGAAATAAAACGAAGTATTTTTATTAGATGTATAATAGGTAGAATATCTCACCTACCTTTCCCCATAAGTACTATTGACTAACTGATGATTGTCTGAACAACGTTTTGAAATCGTTAATAACCTTGCATAACGGGCGTGTTATGTTCGCACAATGTATCGCGCAAAAGCGACAAATTGAATCGTCTCTTGCCTTCGTGCGGTGTTAGTAACATTTCCATATTGTTATTGCACGAAACAAATTTAGATTTTGATAAATTTTAAACATTCTCGTAAAATGGTTCTGGAGACTAAAAAAAGAAAATTTAACCAGAAACATAAGAAATTTACCTCTGGTAGGTATATTACGGTTCTCCGTCTGATTTTCACGACTTACATTATCCTACCTTAATATCACGGTAAATCCAGATATTTGACATGGTTATCCGACACGATCGCCTAATTGAAATAAAACATGCACTATCACCTTACATTCGGCCCCCGACGGCGTCAAGTGCATTACATGCACTCGATCCATCTTTGCCCCGATCCATCATTTTGGCTTACCTGACCGTAATGCAGTAGCTAAGCGAGTGTAGGCGAGTCGAGCGCTCAGACAAGCTTTAACTGTGGTCTAAGGATATAATACGAAAAATCCAAGTGAGTTAAAAAAAACTGTATGAACTTAACTATTGCGGTCGTCGCGCTGCGAATTGACATATCGATCATATTCGCTGTGAGCGACGAGCGACAGCGCAGATTTAATGCGTCACGAATGTGTGCGAATGTTAAACGTATGGAAGTAGTTACGTGCTAGAGTCTTATTATACAAACTATTTAGTTTTAATTTGCTGTGCTTCCAGCCTCACCGTCCTGAGTACCTACTATTTGGAAGCCGTGTCTACAGCTTCTGTTACGGCTTAAGGGGCCCACTGATTAACAGTCCGCCGGACGGTATCGGCCTGTCAGTTAGAACAAAATTTTGACAGTTCCGAACAACTGACAGGCGTGTGGGCAAAGTCTAAAACTTTTGTGTATTCATTTGCAATTTCACATCGCGTACACAGCCCTTCTTGTTTCGACTATTCATTCACCTGTTTTGAGTGAATCGCTCTACTTCGTGGCTGTTTTGTGACCCTCTAATATCGACGCAGTAATTGTTCAGCACTGCTCAAGTTTTTTTATGGAATGTGGGTTATACTGGTTCATCTATGAGTTGAACAAGTCTGCGATCAATTTAGTGCTTGCGAGCAGCTTGAAATAGATGGTGAAAACAAAGACTTCTAGAATTCGTGACCTAAGCCCGACTACAAAGCAAAATGAAATTTATTTACATTCAAATAGGATTCAGATTAGTATAGTGATTGTAATGTTAGAAAAGATATTTCTACTCTGAGGTTGGAAATACTAGGTTTTTATTTAAGACGGATGATAAAACTGGGGACTAGAATAAAACTGAACGAATGGATTAGTTTGCACAGATGTTTGATGTAAAATAAGACAATACGAACTAACTGGGTGTGTTTTATTGTTTGTTAAACAAAGATGAATTGTTGCCATTGAAGCAAGATGAAGCAAATAGGTTTTTACTTTATAAATACTCGCTACTACTAATTTATCTTGCACATCTTATCTAAATAAAATAAAAAGCCTTTTATTCCAACTCATTACTAACTAAAGTTTACAAACTAAGGTTACATATAACTTATTTTTAATATTTACATAATACAATTTATATCTTTACTTTTTATTTGAATGAGCCGACCTCCTCGTGAGTAGAGGCCTTTACATGTTATCTATTAAGGTGTAATAAAACGTTCCATCATTTACTTACAATTCGTAAACCCTATTCCAAAGACATGAGGTTCTCCGAAAGACAGTTAAAAGACACTTCACTCAATAGCCTTCACAATGCAGTAATGATGAAATTTATACTTAAATGACACACATAACGCGATTTCGTAAAAAAAAAAAATACGGCATATATATAAATATATATACATGTAGACTACATATTTCAGTCTGGCGAAAATAATTTAAGGCCACGAAGCAAATGTCTAAGAGGAACAAAACATGATAACATCTTATAATGGCTGTTCGTTAGACACCGAGATTCTTCAAAATAGCTCCGTTAAAATGCCAAAATGGAAGAGAAAAAAACTAAATACGATTTCATGCTGCCCAGGCGCATTTGGGGCGCGACATTCTTCTGATTGTCTTTAAATTTAATAACGGATCTGAATGACCCTTCGTAGGGCCGAGACGGGCCTGAGATTTTGCCACAGTAAGAAGATTCCGAGCTTTGATGAGAAACATTGGGGTTGTTGTGTACTGGGAGGGCTTTCAAGCTCTTTTTTTATCCTTACTAATATTACAAACGCGTAAGTATTAACTCTGTTTGTCTATCTGTTACCTTTTGACGCTTAAATCGCGGAATCGAATTAGATGAAATTTGGTATGGAGATAGATTAAGGCCCGATGGAAGCCATAGGATAGTTGTTATCAATAACCATAGTTTATATAAGTATATATTCTTAGTAAATTTATAGCTCCAATAAGTATTAGCGTGGACAACCAAATCAGCCCTTTAAAATACCGTCATTAGCCCTTTTTAGTAGGAAACTTAGATAATGAGATTGAGAGACCAATCATTAGAGGGGGCCGATTTTAGTACAGTCGACGTCAAATATATATTTACAGTTCTGCACCTTACTCTTTTGTAATAAGGCGAAAAAATGTAAACATATCTTTGACGGCGACTGTACCTATAGTTTACCCTAGCGTTCCTTTTTTTGAGTGCTTTACTTAATGCAACAACTACGAGTCAGGGTAAATTTTACCTAGGTATATCAAATCTTATTCCTATAAAGGAGTCAAATGTTTTAAATGAATTTATGATGTGAAAAATATTGATACTCGTAATTCTTATTTCATACATTCTTATTAATCTTCACAGTAGGTACCTATTCTAAATGATAATGTATTTAACAATATTAATCATCACAAATTCGTATTCCCTCTCACTGCACCCCTCACTTGGGACGGATTGTTTCATCAAATTATTGAGCCATCGGTTTTTACCGATTTAACGAGGCCTTAACGAAATTCGGCATTTTTCGCGTCACGGTGAGATACAGGCCAATTCGAACATACACTGATATCAGAACATCTAACTGATGTCACTCAGTTATCGTGCAATTCGCTCGTACTTTTCCGTACATGTATTGGCGCGAGAGAGATGCACGATAACTGAATAACATGATCAAATATTATTCTGATGTCAGTGTACGTCCGAATAGACCTGATAATTATAAGGCGATTTTAAAACCGCTTCGGTGGTAATTGATTTCCCTTGTTGGGTTTTATAAGTTTGATCAACTTTAAAGCTGCTTTGAGTCCATTTTGAGACTTATCATTTAAAATTTTGTACCAGGAATTCTCAAGATATTGATTTTGACACAAAATGTATTAAAAAAGTGGCGATGCAGCATTGAAATTTTATAGAAGGACTTTTCTCCTGTGATTTGCATACTCGCATATATCACTAACATTATATATTTATAATCATTTAAAACTTTTATAGACAGCCGTATTCGAACAATGAGATACGTCAAATACTAGATATTGAAACGATATGGATCGGATATGTCAGTGTCAAACAAGTGTCAAAATTGACGTTTCTTCAAACAAAAACGTCACTTTTGACACTGACATATCCGATTCATATCGTTTCAATATCTAGTATTTGACGTATCTCATTGTTCGAATGCGGCTTAGAGTAATTGAATAATTAGTTTACTATCCAATCCACTTCACACTGTTTCAATAATATTAATAGTATTAAGTCCTAATCTAAATTCAGACTAACTAAATCTACCAAAACGACGTATGCTATGGGCCCCAAAATCTATAACGCTATTCCTGAAGATATAGCCAGTATATCAAATGATAATTCATTTTATAATAAATTAAAAAAATGGCTAATTGACAATGCCTTTTACGACATTAATGAATTGTAGAACACAGTAAAATAGAATAATTTTCATGAGTAATTTTATAACATAGGTAATTTGTGTACGTACAATAATTAATTTTATTGTACACATCTGTGCATAATTTTCATATCATTATTTTGATGCTTTGCTTAGTTATTATTTCACCGTTTGTATATTTGACGTGTAATGTATGTGTACATTATTAATAATAAATATGAATATGAATGTGTGTAATAAACTTCACGCTGCGGTAGTCACAGTACATAATATTGTTTTTAAGATACCTTTCGATTTTTATGTAATATTCACCAAACATACTATTTTTTTTCTTTTGTGAACGCTTACGTCATTCTGAAATCTAAAGGTGAGCCTTCTTTAGTTTGGTGTAAATGATATTAATATATATCTGGGTGTTTTGTTAAACACTCCACACAGTCAGAACAATATTCAACTTTACCTACAACTAGTCTTTGTAATCGCTTTACCAAACCTCCCCTAAAACGACACCATCGTATTGCCTGCATAACCACGATAGCTCCTTACCATTGTTTGACAAAACTCAATCAATTACGCCTGCACCGTTCATTAAAGTCCCCCGCAGACAGACGTAATCCGATTTACTTTTGCAGATGTCACATTGTTAGTTTTTGTTTATTTCAAGCGACTAAGTTTGTTCTCGACTATCGAAGAGCTCTCTTGTGATTTAAAGTTGTTTAGTTAAAGATTCTTACGCAACTCACTTTTTTAAGTTTTCCAAAATGAAATCTAAAATACATTGTTATTTATTCTTGATTCATTTCTGTCATATTTTTTATTTGAAGAACTTTATAAATGTCTTTGTCTAAATAAAATATAAGAAGTGTACAATCTGCCGTTTTCAGTGAATAAAACTAGTGCTCCTAAAGTGGGTTGTGTGACTTGTGTGTTTTCTGTCTACACTGAATTTTTCCTATGTCTGGAAACTTTAGCAAGAACTAACAAGCCTTAGGCATAACTTATAAAACTATAAGTGCTTATTTACATACCAAAAAGAAGAAGGGAAGAGAGGAAAGTTATGGGTTTAATTATTTTTAAATGAATCCATAAATTTGAATACTATAGTAATTATATTTTGTGATATAATTTCCATAATAATGGGTTACAATTTGATTTAATAGTTTTATAAAATAACATTACTTATAATATTATTATTTTTTTTTTTGACGATCATGATGTCTACCGTAGAAAGTTTATCATTCATGAAATACTATTTGTTGGGAAAACCCTCCAAAACTAACGATATTTCATTTGTTACAGGTAAGTTTTCTACTGTGCTCAAGCTGCACCTAAATATACATAATATAAATGTGTTTTTGAGTAAGTATTTTACAATACACATTTTTGTTTGGGTGATTTAGTAGATATAAAGTTATTCTTAGTTTCTATTTGACTGTTTTTGAGCCTTTTACTTGTTGGTTTTGAAAGTAAGATTAGTATTATTTTAAAGTAAGTTTAAATATAGTTCAATGATATCCGCACGTATTCCTGTTCCGCGAATGTTATGTGTTTCTATTTAGTTACAAAAAGTTTGTTAATCTCACGAAACTGATTGTCTACTTAATCTTGTGTATATGACGCAGTCGGATCGTATAATCCGCCGTATTACATTACGGCTAGCCGTTTTCAAAAACAGGGGCGTTTTGAAATGCGGCGGTTTAACGATTAGCCGGATTGAATGCAGCTGAATGAGAATCCGCCGGAATGTATTCGGCACCATACGTTCTTCAACATGGCTAGCCATAATGTAATACAGCGAGTCATTAGCCGCCGCTTTGACAGTTTTTAGTTCCCATTTTTAACACTCGTGGCGCTGCCTGACAAACGCCGGGGTGTCCATCAAATCTGGAGTTCGTCGGACTGTTTCTTTTCAAAAAACATTTCCTTCGCAACTTAACTAGACGGAGCCCCGCTTCGCGGGGCTCCTATTTCTAAGCGGTTTGCCCTCCGGGCATCTGAAGCTACCTAAGGAACCTAACCTACCTACCTATTGATTTAGTGAGACGTCCGTGAAAACATTACACTTTGGGGAAAAAAAAGCGTCGGTAGGTAAGTAGGTTAGGTTCGTTAGGTAGCTTCAGATGCCCGAAAGGCAAACCGCCCAGAAATAGGAGCCCCGCTTGCGGGGCTCCGTCTATTTAAGTTGTGAAGGAAATGTTTTGGAAAAGAAACACATGTAGTGCGGTGGTACCATGGTAAAAATAAATTAAATTGCAAACATTGTCAAACTCCGGTTACGTAGGCGACCGAAAGAACTGGTCAGTCTACAATCTAAAATAGTAGTACGATGCGGCTAAACATAGGCCGCCTTATTGAATAGAATAGAAGAACGTATCGCAATGACAATCCGGCTAATCGTCGAACCGCCGCATTTCAAAACGCCCCTGTTTTTGAAAACGGCTAGCGGCGGATTATACGATCTTACTACGACAAATAAACACAAGAAAAGGTATATTCATTACACATAAAATTACTATTTTATTCTCGATAGGTATTTGTTCACAGACGTTTGAGTGTATATTACAAAGCCGAAGTAGATAACGATTAGCATTTACACCGCTAATTGAAAATACTGGCCACACAGCACATCACAAATCGTTGAAATCCACTACACTAGTCCTTATCAGTTTACCTCCATTTACTAACTCTCACAATCCCAATACAGATAAATCTACGCTTGTATATATTTTAAAATCAACGTGAATTCGCAGTCGATCCCACTCCCCTTTAAACTTCGTATTTTAGCAGTAAACGTGAAATAAAAATGGAGTCCTATTCAGGACGGCACCGCGCGCTATATGGACTCTATGTAGAGTGGTATAAAGTGATAGAGATGTATGCAATAGTGCAATAGCTGAATTTGAACTCATAGAGAGCGTGCCGCGTAAAAAGTGCACTAGCAATTGAATAATCCATTCCGATTGGTGCAAGGCATAAGATTGGTGCGATGTGTTTTGCATGTGTTGAAAAGACAAACAAGGAATAAAAATATTTTGCCTCAAAGGAATAACGACATTAGTTATTAATAGTATTTTTTTCTACAAGAAACACAATATTATCTCATGCATTTTACTTGAAGTATTCATTGGGGGACATCTTACACAGATCAACTTGGCCCAAACTAAGCAAAGCTATTGTTTTATATAATTATTTTAATTTTATATAAAGCTTATTTACTTATAATACTTTAAGGTTTTACATTATTATGTTGTAGGAGTTTATGGTGGGTTAGGTAGTATTTTATTTACATCGGCGTTTTCGAACGGTAATTTATTTAGTGATTTTTAATTAAGCAAATAGTTACCTAGTTTAATCAAAATTATTCATATCTGTAGGTCGTTAGAGACGCTAAAAAAAGCACCATCATTAAAATAATTTACCTTTGGCTTTTCCAACGCTAGCAATAGAAGTAAAAGATTATGGCCATTCGTCATATTCTTTAAAATAATGAAACCTACTGATTCATTCCATTAATTTCTTGTCAATATTTCTTCACCAAAATGAATATTGATATCTTTCACCGCTCGCCCATACGCCACGCCACACGCCACGTTCGGCAGACGGGCCATATGGCGCGCCGGCCGGGGCCCTAATTTTAATAACGCGTATTATCTACACGTACACTAATACCTACTTACAGTAAGTGGATTCCAGCTTAGTCGTAAGCCCCTTGGAACTGGCGTGATTGAATTGTTTAGGGGAATTGATTATCGGTATTTTGGGGTAAATATTTTGATACTATTTATAATCAGAATTACTCGAACCAAGTATTTTTTCTTCCATGCGAACCAACTATTGTCTCTTTATACCACTACTCAAATAGCAAAAAAAGATAGAAATCATAAATATAGGTACAAGAGTTCATGCAGCAATTCATGCTGAATAATTCTTTATTTTATTATACAGGGTGGAAAGGCACTACGATCCTTCCCGGAAGTATTAGGTCGTTTAAGTGATACAGAGCAGATTAGTAATGGTAAGAATCGTTAATTGAGTAAAAAATAAAAATACCAAATTTTCTACTTTTTAACTGTGGTGATAACCCTATAGCATGTGCACATGACGGCTAGATTAAGGATCTCCGTCGGGAAAGCTCGGGACTGTACGCTTTTTTCCGATCGTTGACAGAATCGCAATGATGTATGAATGACGCATAAATGACAAATAAATCAAATGAATGCAAAAATATTACAAACAATTTTATTACTTTCTTAGATAATTACTTTTTGCCAATATTTAACACTATCTTCTCTTCACATACGGTGTTCAAATGTAGCTCCGTGTCTTATAATGTACGCCGCAGCCCGCACCCGAGCCCGCGCACATTGCCCATGCGATAGTGTATGCTCTTCGTCATTTTGCCTCCGCAGATTGTCAAAAGCAGCAATTAGCCTTTAATGTCTCATTTCGTCCGCAGTTTCACATTCCGTTTGGTACACCATATCTTTTACACAGCCCCACAAATTGAAATAACCACGAGCATCTAACAACGGCATTTTTATTTGAAGAATATGACATTAGATAAGTTCAGTGACAATTTAATTTCAAATATCAGACGTCTTGTTTGACGTAAGAAGGTTTGTTAGTTAGATATTTAAGAAGTATTTATTCTTGATTTATTCTTAGTATTTCATTTTTGCAAGTTCATTTGGTGCATCAAACACAACCTACTTGTAATTTTTTATTATTTTCTTCTTCTCCGTCGAATTACTCTTGGCAGAGCAGTCGTGGTCACGTTAAACGACGAACGATTCTACGCCAGTTCTCCCTGGCAGATGCTTCTCTGGCACATGTGTTAAGTGGGGTGTTGGTAAGGGCTTTTATCTGATCCGTCCAACGCATTGGGGAACGTCCTCTTGACCTACAGCCATTGACCCGTCCCTGGACAACAAGTCTCTCCATGGCCTGCTCTCCACGTCGCGTCACATGTCCGAAGTATCTGAGGCTGAGGATACGCGCTCTGACCGTAGCTGAGAGCCTCTCTTTTACCTTAAGTTCTTCAAGTATGGAGGCGTTTGTACGGTGTTGTGTCCAAGATACTCGCAGCATTCGTCTCCAACACCACATTTCGAGTGCGTCGATTCTTTGTCTCTCTCGCTCCTTCACTGTCCACGTCTCAGCACCATACAGTAATATAGGGAATACTAGAGACCGCACTAATTGAACATTGGTGGCTTTGGTGATATTTCTGTCCTGCCATATCCTCTTCAACTTCTCCATGGCAGATCTTGTAATAGCAATTCGTCTTTTAATTTCATCTGTAGAGCCTCCAGAATTAGTTACAAGTGATACTAAGTAAATGTAAGACTCTTTTATTATTTTAGATAGTTTCTAATTATTCGAAAATAATTTTGTGAAACGTGTTAAGAAACTAAAACCTTTTTACCAGTCAAGGAAACCAGAGATATTTATAAGACGATTGCGTACTTTTGAGTGGTTGTCAATGTCACAATTTGAACTGTCGTAAACAATGTTGTGGTTAGTATTATTAATATTAAGGAATAATATAACTACTTCATTCAAGTATTGAACAAGTGGAACCACTAAGAAAGCGAAAATCCTGCAACGATTCTTACCGTGTTGTAAGCAGACCTAAGAATGGTTAGATGGCAACAAATTAGCATAATTTCCTCTCGTATACTGATTGTTTACAAGTAAGTTCATTGACCCTGTCACCTGTTAGGGTTAGAACAAAGTAGTTTTTTGCATGGATGTTTAAAAGGCCATAATTTAGAAACGGTTGCCCATATTAACATAGTTTCTATGGAGAAAATATAGAGCGTAGGCTAAACAATCCCCCTTTTGCGGAAAGGATCGTCGTGCCTTTCCACCCTGTATATAGGAGGCATATAATCAGACGAATCGCCTGATGGCAAAGCGATATAAACTAATAAAAATTCCTTGTTTCATACGGAAAAATGCCATAAAATAAACAATGCACAAAAAAATTACTAAATTCAATATAACACCTCAACGAGTGAATTCATCATTTCTATGTGAAAAATAAAACTTATGCGTATTATTTCTCAAACACAACAAAAGAATGTACCTACAATTTTTACGAATACATTTTGACACTTTGTAGTAGTAGTACTTAGTAGTCACTTTATTGTACACAGGTTTACAAAAACAAAACAGTCATTGAAGTACAGAGACGAACTTACCCCTATAAGGGATCTCTTCCAGCTAACCTTCGAGTAGATGAGTAGAAAACTCTAGAATCAGATAGACAACTTACAAGAGGTATTTGAAAAAGTAAACTAACATAGGGTCATTAGTGTCCCCACCCATACAAACAACAACAGTGTGTATTGTCTTTGATACTTTTCAACGACATCTCTAATATCAAACACCTAACATTATTTCACCTAAAGCTCCAATCTAAAATAAATTAGGCGTCCCTCTAGGCTCTTATTACACTTGATTCTTCCAAATTCCCGATGTTAGACTTGACAAACGGGCGTAATCGAGCCGGTAACGCTACGTGGAAGATTTATAATACGCGCGTGCTCGCTTTTTTAATGTCGCCTATGTTTTAATAAGAAATTTTATGAATTAAATAAGGTTTATAGATTATTACCATCTTTTAACGTCAGGCGACAACCAAAACTCACTAATTACAAATTTAATTAACAAAAACCTTGTTATTATTGTACCGAAGTAGTGAACAACTGTACCACGCAGTTGTTCACTCACTGTGGCTCTGGTTTGTGGTAGTAATTAGTGAGTATTAGTAGTTACCTACCTGTCGTTATATTTAATTACACTTAATAGGTATTTTTCTTGGAAGTTGTTAAAACAAACAAACATAAACAAAGATAGTGAGTTTTTCATTACTCATGTGGATGTTACTGTCTGCACATAGTAATGAAAATTTCACTATCGTGTACCAAACTGTAAGAATGTTATTTAGCTTGGAAAATGTTGAAAGTGATTTAATTTGATCCAACTTAGTTATGCCCTTATCGAAACAGGTAGACTGTCTGCCAACATGTTTTACCGATCCCTGCCCCAGAACCTCCACATTTTTAATGCCATTATTTCCCTTACCCTTTCAAAACTTCAGCCTTTGCCAATTTAAGGGTTAAAACACTAAAGCACCTAACAAAATACAGCCTTCACCCTCCACGCACTCAAACGAAGTTCGAACGTTCGCCTAATTTAATACTTTCAAAGTGTTTAACAGTTCGCTACAGACAGACGGACGGTCCTTCCTCCTCGTTATTTCTTTGAGCTTTTGCTAAGCTTTTGTATTTACAGTTTGATTGGGAGCTCCGATTTTTGGTTCGTTTATTTAAAAGGTTGTGGTAGATTTCTACGTACTTTAATTGTAAGTAAGATTGAAGTGATTTTGAAGGTTAATCTTGTATTAAGGTGCAATAGGGTAACGACAAAAAACAGTTGAGCTATTTTGTTTTCTCTAATTATTGTTTTGTGTTTCGTACAAAACGTAAAATAGTCCGTAGATAAGTTATAAATTTTAATAATCTAATCCTAAGCTAGATGAGTAGCAAAAAATAACCTTTAACCTATTTTGAAATTATGGATGAAAATTGCATTAAAATCACCGCCATTTTACGCTCAACCTAGTAATATACTTATCCCTTCATACCTATATAGAACTTGAAAACAATAGAGCAGCGGGAACGGAACCCGTGTACCTGCATTAATAGACAATTCATCGGCGAGAGCGTTTCCCTGTCGCCTGAATTATATATCGACTGACAAGCTTCTTTTAAGACGCGGTTTGATAATCCAATTAATAATATATGGATAGGGTATTTGCAGTTTCAGTTTAGAGTGTATCCCCGTGGCCCGATTCGAACTTATAAGATAACGTTTTTGGTTGAACTAATGACTTTTTTGACACTAACAGATCGGTTTCGTATCGCTGTGATATCTTATAAGTAGTGGTCGAATTGGGCCGCCAGTCATTTTAGGGACAGATAGTACATGGAAAGATTTTATGTACGTTTCGCTGTTTAGAAAAAGCCAAATTGAACAAATGTTATATTCATGAAATACACGTACACTTCAAGGCTAAAAAATAGTGTTGTGTGAAAATTCTCATTTTAAAATAGCCTGCAAATTTCATTTATATACGGTACACGACGTTGTTTTTTGTATAAAATGTTGTTTTATGTTTTCACTGTGGTACTACCTATTTCGCTTTAATTTAGTTTAGTTTAGAAGAAAATAATACTTAAAGGCTTTAACAATGCCCTTTTATTTGACTTATTGAGTTTGAAGGGTTTCATTATCTTCATATAAACTTAAACGGTTAGAATTTGCAATAAACGCATTTTGTAAGATCAAAATCAATAAAAAAATACAAAGATTTTTATGGCGATCTAATATCACAGGCTTTCAATTAAAATAATCTTCCAATTCATATATTCTTTCTATTCTCAGGAGAATAGCGACAAAAGCAATTAATACTTTTTCAAACCCGGAGATTATTGAAATCGACTAGGAAAACCGTTATTTTAACAGTTTAGAAGAAAATAATTTAGCGAAATGGGCGAAGGATCGGAAGGATTACTATTGCCTAAGCCAGGGCTTGGGAAATTCCCTGACAGTTAAAACGCAGTATGGGCCTTTGAAAATCACAGGTCTTTACGACGTTTTGGTTTTAAGTGTGCATTCCCTTGGAGTGCCCAGTGGGTCGACATTGGGGACAAAATCCGCTTTCCCTTTAGCGCAAATAGAAATTATAGATTAGTAGGATTTTCCTTTTTCTTGAGAGGTGGTTTTATTGAGTTCCGTTATTTGGGGGTTTTTTTTATTGGAATGACAAAACTAAATTCAAGTCCAGAAATATTTCTGGAGCGATACAACTTTCAACAGAAGAGCGTACTTCCATCTTAAATGCCCGCAACGCATTTGTGACCCTTCTCTTGGTCGACGGTAATTGCTTACCATAAGGTGATTCGTCTGCTCGTTTGGCTCTTATATCATAAAGAAGTAACCAGAAGCAGTAACTAAAGAAGTAGAATTAAGGAACTTATTTATTAGTTCTTTTTAGGTTGACTTAAGACATGCTATATTTTTTTACATACCTGATATAATATAAAGACGCAAACTTTACAAGTAAACTATTTTGAGAACGCAAATTCGTTATCGTGGATTTTCCACGTCTATCGTGTTATTTTCACCCCACGCTCTACTCCCCCGAGGATATGAGACGTCCGTTGTCTGTCAGTTAAAAGTCAGTTAGTGACGCAATATACAAATTTGATAGGCGAATGTGAATTTCAAAATATTATTACTAATGTGTAATGTTAGAGATATAGAAATACGTCACACACGCAGAAAAACCAAAGGTGTATTTTCTGCTCTTGATATTATTATGTAATTGATACCGAATTTTATGTTATGTATTCTATCGCGTACAAATCTAGCCTTACATTAACTAATGACCTTCCGCTTTGCTCATAAACTACATATTAACTAACATACATAACATAATTATAATATAATTTTAATAATAGTAACTTCTAAAAATTATGTAAATAAAGACTACTCACGCACCTGCGTGCACTAATGAATGAATGAAAACATTTATTTTCAGGCAACTATTGGCCCATAGATAAATACCTTAAAACTAGCATACATATTATTACAAAATATATCTTAAAACTAAAAACACAATTATGGCTGCGATGCAGTTCGCAACCCCGCAGTGTCAGGGAGCCGGCCGCGGAACCGCCGGAACTTGACACTCTTCGGCCAAAACTCCTCCTTGGTGAAGGTCGCTAGATGTTCAGTCGACTAATGAACTGCATCCAATAATGAACCCTATTTCGACCTAAAATAGATCGTAATCGTAATAACAAATGGTGACAATACGTTTAGCGCGAGCCTTGCGGCGCAAGTACTTACGAACGACAGTAGGTACACATTGCGTCGAAATAGGGTTTATTACAGGCTGGAAGGCAGTTGTGTGTTGTTGATATTTGTTATATGATACCTATTACCTACCTAAGTACTGTTGTTGTTTTTAGTTTAATTGAGCGCATCGCCAACAAACTGTTTTACAGTTTGGCGAAACTTTAATTATAGGTAACACTGTACTTTGTGTTCTGTTAAATAAATAAAAAAAAATAAAAAAAATAAGAAAACGTTATTTAACCAAAAAATAAAATAATTATGAAATTTATGAACTTACCATATCAATTTTCATTTGGGGCACCAGTTTTAATCTCTGCTACATGTATTATGGTTTTATAACTACAGTAGTTTAAAGAAACTACTTTATTTCCCGAAGAAAACAATATGTAAACTGAAGTAGAGTTTTTTCCATTATTAGAAGAAGCGGTGAAAAGAGAAAAATGCGTGCAAATTGATTCATCATTTGAAGCCACGCTAAATACCTACTTGAAGTGTTAATCATAGAATAGAGAAAAAATCGTAATTCAATTGTTTCGAAGTCCGATGTTACAGTTCTAGGAAAATGTTAAAATTAGAATCTAACTATGGTGAAAAGGAAATCACTCGTTTTGTTCAGATAAAAAGTTACAAAATATTTTATTGCAGCATCAGTTGTTTCAAAGAGTTGGTACATACAAGTAACTAGGTTGACTACGGAGTTTCCAAAAGGCCCTGCACTAGGCTAGTTTTTAATAATTTATTATTTAACGTGTATATTAACAAAGTAGGGACGACTCCAGACTAAAATGTTGTTTCCCTTATTAAATCTTCTCTTGTTAGCCGTCTTTCCGTCTCCGTCTTTATTTTAACTGACTCGAGACAAACAGTCTGGCGGCCGCGTTTTTGTTAGATCTACTTATATACCAGGTCTATTGTCTATCGTGCAACCCCTCGGGGCTTCACAAAACTTTCCACTTAATTGGAAATTACCCAAATGCCGCAGAAATAGAAATTGAATCATCCCGGCTATTTGCCCAGAGAAGCCATATTTTTGATGCGTAATGATCGGGGTTTAAAGGAAAAGGGATTGGAGAAGTTATTAAGGCGATTGATATTTTCAAACGCTGACTTGCGGAGATTTTTAATTACTTTAAGTTTGCGGAGTTTGATTGCATTGGTACGAACGGAAACAAATAAAACGACATAAAATAAGGGAAGCAACACATAGAATTTATAATTAGAAATTGACCATTATTGATAGTTAATGTTATTAACCTTTTTCACAGTTTAAAGTTGAGTACTACGTTGCAAAATTTACATATTTTTATTTTAACATATTGCACAGACGTAAAATTCACATAAAAACGAACAAAACGGAATGCAAATGTTTTTCATATCACCATAAAGTTTAACTGTTGAATAAACCGTTACTACACTCTATTGTAAAGTTAAAAACCTGTAACAAACTAACAACATAGTCCTAAGTGCTTCCACATTCGCAAACATTGCTCTGTATTACTTCCAAATGTATTACGCCCACAAAACTTTTAAAAACAAACAACATACAGTACGAAAGATAATCTGAAACTAAACCAATTTTAAACCCTCTCGCGACCTAACTTGCTGAATTTAAACAACTAGGGGCTGATTCTGTTTTAAGGATTTGATATGGAGCTCGATACGGATTTAACAATTTGTTTTGAATTCAAACAGGTTTTGATGCGATGCGAAAAAAAGTGAAAGTCGTACGTGAGATGCGCGCCAATCACCAAGACGATTGTTAAGATCATCTCAAAACTAGTTCAAAACCATAACAAACAGGCTTACTGCCCGATTAGAACTTTAAGATACGTCAATTAATAGAATAGTTTTCGTCTCATTTGATAAGACCTTGAGTCGTGTCGTGGCATCAGCGAGCACCAACCAATCAGAGATAGTGTCTCACACAGCTCACACTTATTGGTGCTGACGAAATGAAATCAAAATTCGTCTCATCATCATCAGGTAATTCAGGTATCTCACTCGCACATACTGGTTTACTAGAGATGCCTGAAGGACATAACTCAAGATCGTATCAACACCATACAAAATTGTAAAACATAATTGGCCACTAGACAGCGTAGCACAAGGGAAGGAAAAAAAATATGAACCTCCAAAACCAATTTGAAAGTTTGGAACTTAACAAGGTTCGTCAAGTACTACGTTTAAGAAGCAATTAGAGAAAATTCTTTGTAACTGTATTAAATTGAATCACCGCAGTACTCAGAAAACAACAGTATGTAATATTATGTAATGCGGATTCTAACAATAGTTTTGCACATAATAATTTATTTTATTAATTAGATAACTAATGGAAGTTTATTATGTAAAAACAATGTATCAAAAACAATTTTTACGTTCTGCTTAGTTATATTACAGAACATACTTGTATTTTTACAAGCCGTTTTATATATATTTTATTTTTATTTTTAACAAGTGTTTCATTCTTTAATGCAAATGCAAATTCAACATATTGATTCAGTTTGGAACTTCATAATTATAATTACAATCTAATTTCAAAGGCAAATTAATACAAAAATACATAAATAATTATCCTAAGTTGACTTATTCGTTAGAATAAACGACTTTACGTTTTAATTTAGTTTGATCGATAATAAATTACTCTTTGTACCTTTTATTCCGATTAATTGAATATGTTAAAGTAAGAATTAAATAAACTTTAAAAAAAATCAAAAAAATGATTTCGCTAACTTTAGCTGAATAGCTTGTTTTGTCAAATAAATAAGAGATTTTATGCTTGGATAAAATTATATCCAAAATTAGCACAATAAAAAATCCTGTAAACTAATTATAATTTTTAATTTTTAACAAGCAGAAACGTCTGCGATAGCCGTTTGAGAAGTGTAACACTCTTACGGTAGATGTCGCTTGGGTCCCCGTAACCCATAATAATATGGTGGAGAGATTGGCTGGCTATGGATGAGGCCTTGGTGGCTCAGATGGCAGAGCGCTGGAGTATCGATCCAGTGGCCGTGAGTTCAAGTCTCACCCAAGACACTAATTTTTCCACTTTTAAATTTATCCTGTAAACTGTTAAAAAAGCGCACAGTGGTGCGGTACGGGGACACAACGCGGCAACTTCTAACTCGATTCCGGCTCTGGATAAAACTTTAATACGCTTCGTACGACACATTTAAAATACAAAATGGACTCATTGTAACATTGTTGCAGCGGTTTAGATTTAAAGTTGCAGTGTATTAGATTAAATTATGACATTGTGAGTTGAATTAAAATAGAGTAGTAAAGAGGTTTTGCATACTATTAACTGCGCCATATGATTTGATTGTTTAAGAGCCCATCAACGTGCACACTAGCGCCACTGCTAAATAATCGTGATTATTAAAATTTTACGAAAGATATTTAAAAAAGTACGTACCTACTGTATTTTGTAATTAAGTACCATTTGAATACATCAAACTAGTTTTTACGTTGCTGAATTCATCAATCTATGCGTCCAAAGTTAAAACGGCCGTTTTTGTTTTGAGTTGCTGATGAGATACATGAGGCTGCTTCAGATTCAGCAATGTGTTATATTTTTGATCTTAATTTGATATGATCGGTGTGGTAATTACTGCGCTTCTTATACGCTTATTTCATTGCATTTCACATGCACCAATCTGCGTTATATATTATTATCTATTTACCGTTTAGGTATCTATAAATTTATCAGCTTACCTTGTACCTATTTGAAAACCTAAAAATAAAAACTTTGTTAAAGACGTAATATAGGTGCAATATATAGGTACTTACGGAATTATTGGCAATGCAGCAAGTATATGTTGCATGCACAAATAAGTACCTATATACTTATTGTAATATCCCTTAGAACCCTTAGATCCAACCAAATAAGAATGTATATTGAAATATTTTGCAACTTTTCTAGTCAATATCTATGCGACACTGAATAGATATGCAGTGCATAGTTATGCAGTTTGCGTTCGCAAGGCTGGTGGTTACAAATCACAATCAGTTTCAATTATCACACAATGCTATTCACCCATTGCTTTTCATTAAATGCGCATGAACTATTGTTTTAATATTCATATCAAATAATATCACATTATTGCTATTCATTTACATAAAATTAAATACAGTTAAATTAAACAACCGCAAATTCAACCATCAAACTTCCAACCTAATTGTATAATGTCCAAACTGCATTAGATCCTTTGGCTGAAATAGCAGATGACTGAAAACCAGGCGAAGCTAGCCGCAATCTCGTTGGTTGACTAATCTCGTAGAGAGCTGAGCTGAAACATTCGGGCTCGGGCAGGTAACCAGCTTGACAAATTGTAAGTAGGGTTCAAATATAGGACGGTGATACACTAAGAGTATGATGAATACATAAAGAAAAAACTTTGGGACAAATTTTTGCTTACAAAAAGGACAATTAATGGTCCATGTGTTAGTGGTAATTTAGAGCTACAACTGTTTTGCTTCGTTTACGTGGTTAAATTGTTCTTTTTGTTTTGATTTTTTGTGATGAGTTTATTTATTTTTAATAAAAAATATATATTATCAATAATTTTGTAACGTAGTTAAAAAAAGGTTTTAGTTGAATTTAACGGTCTAGGCATCTGTCGCGAATGAAATTTTCAATTCCAGCCCTGAGTCCTTGGTCACTTTTTTATCGTAGGTATTATGTAACATCTATTTCAGTTAAAGTAAAGAATAACGCAAAAATTACTCTCTGAACATCTCTATACTCAAACTGAGACTAGTAAACGTGTTGCAACTGCGAAGTTTGCTGGCAATGTATACGGTGCATTCGCAAAACCTGCAGCTGAATTGCAGTAAAATGCTATGTGTGCGATAGATCTAAAACTCTGAACAGCCATGAGATACAACTGCGCGACATAATTGTGCGACAGATACTGTGAGTTTGGTCTATAATTTATGCAAGTCTTTGAGAAACATTGTACAGGGGGTTTTTAGTGAAATACTTGGAACAGCACAGTTTCGATTATTCTTTATTCTGATCTCTCTGATCTGAACTTTTGTAACTGATAGATAACACTATTTATATTAAATATGAGAAATAGTTCAATTATTTTATAGCCTGTCCGATTTCTAAGATTAAGTTCGCCGTACATTTATTATGGCGTATTTGATCTTAGAAAAGCGGACAGACTATAATTCTGCTATCAAATAAATTAGAAATCCTCTATAAAAAAAACATCATGTCAAAAAAATCATAGTCACCCTCGAAAATTCGAGAAAAGATGTTTGCATGCCTCCCTAACGCAAATTCTGTACTGCTTTGATAAAATTACAATAAATGGTGGCACCATCTCGTCATAATAATGCAATAAGTGTACGTCAATACTACCGTGGCCAAAACGTCGTATGTCACGTTGAGATTCAGACCAAGGATTGACTTTTTGGTTTTGTGTAGCAGAATAGGGGAATGTCTTTTATGTTGTACCTATGGTGTAAAGTCAACCTTAGAAATGCTCGCTCGGATTTATATAAAGTATTTTTTAGTTTTAACAAAAGAGAAAAACCTGGCTTTTAAATAGTATTTATTGGAATTGAAAACTGTATATGTACTTAATATTATAGTATCTATTTTTTGTTATATAACATGTTGTGTATGTAAATAATTTAAATTAAAAGTGTATAGAGTTGGTTTTGGATTACATTATTAACAAGGTTTTTTTTTTGTTTCAGGTAAGCTAGCAACTTAATCTTTACTCAAGAAAACTCAACGCAAACCTATTTTGATACGTGTATTTTACGATATTTATACTAAGCAAGGTAATATAAAACTTTTTGCTCTGCGAATTTTCTTTTGAAACGAAGTCATTATTTTTTATATCCATAGCAAAAAACTATAAACGAAATTTAGCATAATCGTTTAAAATACTTTAATTCAATAAAGTTTAACCTCTAAGGGGCATTTAAAGGACAGGGGTTACCGCCAAACCATCCCTTTTGTACGTATTATTCCCATAAATCCCAGGACAAAATTACTCGAGGTAAAATTATTCCCCGTAATATCGCAGAACTAATCTTTAGTACGACGGGCTAATCAGATTGCTGGAGTGGCAATCTATTTATTTGTGCTATACTTATGTTTGTAAGTTTGGCTTGTTTGTATAGGACTAATAAATGTTTTGCCCTTGTGATTTCTTTTATGAGACATTTAAGATATGGATGATAGATCATGTGCTTAAACTGCATGGTACACTTTAAGTGTAAGAATTAAATATAAATCATTATTTTTGTGCTTTGTTCAGTGTAAAGAAGCATAAACACACTATATTTAAAAACATTTCTTCAACTAGTCACAGAAATTATAAGTATAATTCTAAATTATCCCCATTAACAGCCGTGTTCAACGTCAGTTATAATTAAACAAGGCATAATACAGAAAGGGTGCTTTCATTAATTCAATACCATTCAAAAAAAGCATTTTCACAGCACCGTAGTACCATAAAAACATTACTGCGGAATTTATAGACGCATTCAAATTATTTTTTCAAACCCGACTCGACACGCGAGCGAGAATAATATTTTAATTGAAAAATTATTACTCATGTGGTTGAAACTGTGAAATATTGCACACTGGGCCGGAATTACCTTTTGTTGGGCGCGATGATTTAGTGCGGCGTTTTGTCCGCGGAAAAACCGCGCGGACCACTGTGCGGACGGCGGCGGCTGTCACGTGTCAGCGGGAATTTAAGGTTTCAACATGATTATATTCAACGCACAGTGCGTGAAACATGTGCGTTGGCGGTTTGGTAATTTGAAACGTATTGTTAATAATAGGGAATATTGCGCAAAACTCTACGTAGGGTCCCACTACCTCTATCACAATCTGGGGGTCTACCGCGAAACAAAAAAACCGAAATTTCGTTATCTGACCTCTCTATCACTCTTGTATATTCAAGCGATAAGGAGGCAGATAATTAAATTTCGATTTTCGCGTTTCCCGGTAGGCCCTTCCCGCCTTGATGCATCAATGTCATATTTAATTCTCCGTGAAAACTTGTCAAAAAACAATTTAAGGCACAGGATGTATAAGTTACTCTATGGTTTACTAGCTTAGTGCTGCACTCTAGCGGCAGAACATTGCAGTAATACCCCCTACGATACGAGACATGGGGCCCGATTCGGATTTTGAAATAGACATATATTAGATATCTTTTAGACATCACCAAGATACGATAACGATATGTTTAAGATCTAACCTGTCAAATTTGATATAATTTGCGCGATTCTGGAGATACCATTGAACGATTTCCACAGGATATGACTTAGAGATCCAATTCACATCTAATATATAGATATCTTACTCTATCTAACGTAAAAGTAACATTGGTTGCGCGAATTGCGCTGCAAAAGAGAACTAGTTGATATCTAAACTATAAAGTATCTAGAATGGATCTAGTACGTGTCGTCTCTTGTGAATATCTTGAAGTTTGAATACGGCAGATGAAGTGACTAGAAAATAAATGAAAAACTAATATAATATTATAAGATCAGTAAGGCATCGGTGTGAAAGCTATAGGCTGTGGAGCTGTGTGGTAAAGAGTGGTGCCGCTTTGTGATGCTTTCTTCGTACATAAGGAATTAGCTACTAAATACCTACCTAATGTACTCGCGCCTTTAGTAATAAAACAAAGTATTAACTAGCGCGCTGTACGCTCAAATATGCCCGTATTTTTCTTTAGTGCTCTCAAACGGTTTCACAGGCACAAAATAATTTCCAACAGAAACAAAAGACTTCGTGCTCAAATTCCGGTTAAGTTTGAGCAAAGAGTCCAATTATCCAAGAATGGACGGGCAAAGTAACTATGTGGATTTCAGACAAGTTTTAACTATATTAATACCAGTTGTAATGTAACTTGGATTTGAGGGATTTGGTTGTTTTAAACGAATGCTTAAGACGAGTAGGTTGAGCTTTGGTAAGATTCGGGATGTGAATATTTCTAAGTTTTATTAAAGCGAACAATCTGGCCATGCACTTAGCAAGATAGCGAGGCTCGATTCTAAGAGCTGAAGGGGCAACTGGCAATGATAGTAAATAAATTCGTATTATAAAATGTCAACGAGATATGGCTACATTTGATGATCTAAGTACTATTTGGCGTGGCGTTTATTTTGGTATATATATAAATAGTTATTTTGGCTATTTTTGGTCTATAGAGTCGAAGCAACTTAACTCTGCAGTGACAAAGTGGAGAAGGAACATAAACTTCAAATTCCTCTTTGAATATTACACATCTAAGTCTGAAAAGAATCACTTTAACTTTATATCGTTCACATACAACAAAACAGATAGTCCGTAAATGGTCACTCTCAATTTTTTTCATCTTTTTCCATCAATATATTCAAGCACACCCGGACCGTCCGGGAAAGCGTCGGATCCCTAACCGGATCACAGCTGGACAGAGTACAAAACGAAGGGAACCCCAGGCGTCGCCCATTTTTCGTGCGCATCAACTTTTTTTGTCGCCAGGACTTAGGATAAATAGGTACCTATTTGTCTTTAGGTTTTTTTATTTTTTTATCGTGTTTTAGTGAAATACTTTAAATAAGTTTTTGTATTTTGTGGTGAGAGTTGCGTCAAGTTTTAATTAACTTGATATTTTTACTACAAGGTCGACACGTTACTCCGTGCACGTTCTATCAAGCCGACACTAATAAGTATAGTACCGTAGTAATCTGACCCAAAGGTTGATTGCTCGGCTGCTACAGACTGGCTGTCAGCTGTTTGCATGGTTTTCTATCTTGCAGTAGGTAAAGTTTAAATCAATAAGTACCTTTATTTCTTTTAATCTATGTTATATCTATATGGTAAATATAGATATAACATATAACATAAACACATTAGCACACAACACCACCCGCTGCTTTCAATACAGCATTCATATCATAAACCGAACCCATGTCATAAAACACTAAAATCACAACGTACGTAATTCACTTACGGCAGCGCCGCCAAGCGGCAGAACCAGGGACTAATTGCAATTGTGACGTCACAGAGAACATAACCCAATAGCTATTATCAAATTAGTCGGTGTTCTTTGCGGTTTGTATTAAATGAATAGGGGTAAAAGAGAATGTATGCAACCCTTTTGTGCAGTAATGTGATTTGGGTATGGTATGACGTTTGGGGTGGAGTATGGAATTGGTGTGCAATTTGAGTATTTTAAAAATGTTTGTTGTGATTTTTGTCTGGATGTTTGATCGATTGAATCCATTGTGCTGGTACAGAAAACTGTCACGATAATTATTTACAATGAAAAATTGATAATGCAGAATATGTATCTAACTTAAAAATAATTATTAAGTTACTGGCTCTTATTGGCCCAGATCATTTCTGTAAGCATTTTTTTACTAGCAGCAGTTCATTAAAAGCTCAAAGTATTTCAGTAAGTGCAATATTTGCTTATACTTACTGATTATCACAAAATTTAACCATACTAGCCAACTTTTTGACTTTGAACCATACTAGGCAATTTTTGATTGCGATTACGTTGTTAATGTTGCTTCTGTTATTTGCCCTAAAGTATTTAAATACCAACAGTTTTACTGGTCATACTAAATTTTCTGCATTCACGAGCGTTGCATGTAACAAAGGATAAGCTAGCACAAACTCAATTAAAACCCAATATAGCGAAGCTTACAGGTACAGTTATCAATGTCACAAAGGCGGAGGAGCAATATTTCAACGCTACGTGCATTCTACGACCAATGGGGCTTTAAAGGATATACCGTCTTAGACTTTATTACGACGAAATAAGGTTCATCGATGGTTAGTTAAGAGTGTTGTTGTTAGTAAGGAGATAGGGCTTTTTGGTTGATTGTGGCCAATTGAATTTGGTTGTGGTCTTGAGCACTTTGTTCTTATGTCGCTTGGCAAGGGTTAGATAGAATTCGGTTAACGGGAACTAGCATAGCGATAATAGCGATTCTTCGAACTTGTACCGGCGTACACCTCTTGTCAACCAGGCTCCAATTTCACCACGGTGACAGGTGCGACAATTGTAAAACATCACTGTTGCTGACGTCACAGGCATCCATGGGCTACGGTTACCGCTTACCATCGGGCGGGCCGTATTCCTGTTTGCCACCATAATTGTTTTATTAAAAAAAACTTTATTATATCGGAAAAAATCAGATATTTCTCTTGCTAAGTTTATGACAATTGTCACAAGAAACACTACAATTGTCACGAAATTCCGACATATAACTCATTACCTGTCAAGAATTACCTACAATTCTTCTAAATCTTGACAATTGTCAGAAACTTCGCAAAAGAAATATCTGTTTTTTTCCGATATAATAAAGTTTTTTAAATAATACAATGGTGGCAAACAGGAATACGGCCCGCCCGATGGTAAGTGGTAACCGTAGCCCATGGATGCCTGTGACGTCACCAACAGTGATTTTACAATTGTCGCACCTGTCACCGTGGTGAAATTGGGGCCAGATTGACAGTGCCAGCAGTAAAATTGCAAAAGCAAGCTGTCATTTCCCGAATGGCGCCGGTAGTGGCCATTTGAATTCACCTAGACAAGTTTAGATAGATAAATGGTAAAAAGATATGTTAATGTTGCATAAATTTTAACATAATTTTCTTAGACCTACTCTTAAATAATTATTGTCCTTAAACATAACTCAAAATATGAAATCATGTGACATGTTATTTCATGATTGTGAGGTGACATGTCCATAAATATATACAAAATGAATGCTTCTGGGACTCTAAATACGCATGCCAATTAAAGATTATTACACATATTTAGGTAATTACGCAATCGCGTGCTACTCGCCGAAATCAGACTTCACGTTATAAGCCCTCGTTAATAGATTTCACGCCGTATTGTCACTCATTGTCTCTTCTGACTCTACTAAATCAACTCACTTACCATCTAGCAAATCAAAATCAACTTTAACCCGACAAATTACATTTCAATTTCATTTGACTTCATTGGGCTCTAAAACACAGGCATGACGAAGAAATTTAATCCATAAAGACTTATAATCATTCTCCATGTTGAACTAAACTGAACTGTCGCTGCTTAGATTTTGAGTTGACTTTCCAATGACAAGGTTGGGATGTTAAGATGTTTTAGAGATAGTGAAAAGACATTGTGATGAGCATTGTTCTGTAATCGCGTCAAACGTTTGAGTCACTTGTTATGTGCTGGATTATGCCGAGTGCTGCTGATTTCAGACAATTAGGTTACCGTTGAAATATGGAACTAGTGTTACAGATTACATATCCTTTGTCAAGGTTACATTTAGTATCGCAATATCTGAATACTTGGAAGCGTATTCTGATTGTAATATTAGGTTATAATTTGATTTGGATTTCGACGTTCCTTTGAACGGAAACGTTACTTTTGACACTGACATATCATATCCATAACAAATCTAGATCAAATATATATATAACCTGTTATTAGGATCAGGATTCGCTTCTTAGCCATGAACTCATCCTAGAATCATGTCCACCTGAAATCGATAAAATTAAAATATAGTTTCAGTATTTCAAAAAACAACAAAAAAATTGTTGCTACTCCATGTTTTGTTAAATTGCATTGGCTGATTTTTCGTTTGTTATTATGGCGTTTATAAGTATAAACAGTTTTATCGACCGAAGTATTAAAACGGAAAATAGTTGTCAGTCCTCCGTCAAATGCGCGCCTCGCTTCGTTACCCATGTCTAGAACTGATTTCCCTCCTTCCAAAGTCACTGTGTAAATACTGCTTTTATTTCACTTTGTTGTTGGGCAAAAAATAGTTTAAAAGAATGAAAACCACTTATTGAAACAAATATGATTACGAATTATATTGTTTGTTATTTATTTATTATGATCAATTAATTACTTTTTTTAGCTAATACTAGATGAAAAAATAATAAAGATTATTGATTAGATGAACATCTTTGGTTACTTTAACTGGCAGTAATTAGGGTCGCTTGCACCAACCCGTCTGTCACCGTTAAAACGTTCTCTTAATTTTATTGTATTGGAAGTTTCATAGATCTCTGCTGTGTGACGTTGATCAGTCTGTTAACTGTGGTTGGTGCAACTGGCCCTTAATAAAGGCAATTTAGCATTCACTTCACGCTACAAACATCAAACCGTAAAAGGGTTACACGTAATGCAGTTTATTTAGATAATCGCCGCTCGACGTCAGAATGCAAATGCCCAAATACTTGTCAGCCGCCATCAAACGCGCGTTACGCTTCGTTAGGCGATGTCGCAATCCTTACCCTAAGGTACAAGGATTATTGTGAGGGGTGATGTTATTGCTTTTATTTAGATTGTTATTGCAAATGTTTACCGTCTTCTGATAAAGAGGACTATTCCAATAGTAATTTCTTGTTATCAAACAGTTATGAATATGATCTGTCCGCTGTCATCAGTGACATTTCTTCCACCAGAAATGCTCATATCCATAACAAGAGGTATAAGAGTGATAACAAGAAATTTTAAACCAAATTAACCAGTAAGTATAACATTATATATAAGGTACGAATGCACTACTTTACGGGAAATTATTGTTACAACATCATCATTGTTATCATCGAACCCATCTACAAATTAATCGGTTTCACTGATGTAAAATGCACAGTGCTAAATTAAGCATAGTCTAGCCTTTGTCACAGGTGAATTTAATTCACTACCAAACCTAATTCATGAGATAAACTCGTGGACCTAGTACACTACCCTGCGGCACCCGCAGGCCAATTCGAACGTACACTGACATTTGAATCATATAATGACAGCTTTTAATAAACATAAAAATTTAGTTAACGTGCGTCCGCGCCAATACAAGTTAGAGCGAAACGCACTACATATATTTGAATGACAACAAGTTAGATGTAATTTTTATCAAGCAGGAACGTCTGTGAGCGATTGTTAATTTTTTATGAGGGAAAATTGAAAAATTCACCAACTCCGGCAAGACTCGAACTTGCGACTTGGAACACCGGTCCTACCAACTGAGCTACCGGAGTCTTGCCGAAGATGATGAGTTTTTCAACTTTTTCCTTTAACGCATTCACTACCAGTATTTTCGTAGCGCTACACGCGTAACCATTTCTAGCGTTTTCCCGCTTTGTAGAGGAAAGCACTCAATGTGTTAATATAAAAAAAACAACGGGTTGCACTCCGGGAGTGCCGGCAGAAGTGAAAAGTCAATGACATTGTAACAGTTTTTCGATCAGGTCACGTGTCCGTCTTACGAATTTTCAATCTGTCGGTCACGTGACCTGTCGCGAGTTTAAATTTTTTTCCCCATCACACCCGCCCGACCTGTAAGCGTGACGGGCGCCGCAGGCGCCCAGTATGTAGGATCAGAAGTTAATATTATTTTCAAAGTGCACAGCGCCGCTAAAGAAGTTTTCACTTCAAAAAATCAGATGTTATTATCACCCGACGCAGAGGCAGGCCAAAAAGGAGATGGTGAGATTACCTGGACCAATTTTGTAGCGACTGGCGGGAACATGCATTAAAGCCGTGATGAGTGGCGGAAGACAGAGGTGGCCTTTGCCCAGCTGCAGGAAACAATAAAGGCTATAAAAAAAGATGATATTCTGATATCAGTGTTCGTTCGAATTGGCCTGCCATGCCGGTCTAATTACACGCGCTAACCGAGCTCGATTAATCACGATGGCTATCTATTGGTTGATTGGATGCGGAGTTATGAAAATGAGGGTTTATTGCTTGGCAAGCGACCGGCAATATAGTGGCTGTCTTGTGACCAATAAACTAGCAAGGGTTAACTGGGCTGTATAGTGTAGTAAATAAAGGTAGTGGACCCCGCAGTAATTCCTCAGCCAGAAAAAACTTTACAGTATGATAAAGTATCAATAAATAAAAAGTATTGTATAAATATCCAAAGAATAATAGTAATAGTATTTAAGTAAATACCTAAAGTCTTAAATCGTTAATATCTTTTTACGGAAAAATGCTCCGTTCAAACTTTCGTCTCCACCGGAAATATTCATGTAACGTATTGCAACAATATATGACATAACAATAAAAAAAATCCCAGCAGAAATACCAATAACTTATTTGGTAAAAAAATTTCGGACGGAGGAATTACTCGGTTAAATAAATAAACAGCTTTGTATGTTTACGTATAAATACCTAACTTAGGAGTGTTTTTAGGGTTCCGTACCTCAAAACGAAAAAAAAGAACCCTTATAGGATCACTAGTGGGTCTGTCTGTCTGTTTGTCACAGCCTATTTTCTCGGAAACTACTGGACCAATTAAGTTGAAATTTGGTACACATATGTAAATTAGTAACCCAAAGATGGACATATTTTTTGTATAATTTAAAAATACATAGGTTCAAAGTTATTTAAGAAAATACAAATAGCCAAAAAATGACCATTCCCCCTGTATCTCCGAAACTACTGGGTCTAAAATTTTCAAAAAAATACACAAAATAGTTCTTTACCTATAGATGACAGGAAAACCTATTAGAAATGTGCAGTCAAGCGTGAGTCGGAATTATGTACGGAACCCTAGAAACGCGAGTCAGACTCGCACTTGGCCGGTTTTTTTTTTGATATTTATAATGTTAGTTTCGGCTCATACTATACAATAACCAAGCAAAATTTCATCGACTGAGGAATTAATGCATGGGTCTCCATACAACAACTTGCTTCGTTTACTACCCTAGTAGGTGTAGACCCAAGTATGTAGTCTGTTTGGCGTACACATAATATATGTATATTTCTTGAAGAGTGTTTGTTCAATCGAAATAGAGTTTTGAATGTTTCTCCTATCAGACAACTTTAGGCAGACTTGGGCTTGGACTTAGACATACAAATATTTTATAATTTTTTATAGTCATTATAAATGATTTATTAATAACAAACAAAGTGCATAAAAAAAAACTAAACGTTAAAATTAAAACTAAAATATAACAAATATTTGATATTGATATGATAAAACTAGCAAATACAATAAAAAAATACATACATACGCGTCGACTAGAGAACCTCCAGCCTTGAACCGAATTATGAACGTCCATTGTGCCAACACACCAAATACAGGCTTAAATAACTCGCATCCAGGCCATAATTGTTAATAAAAAACACACCAAATACATGTCAATACTACCAATACAAAAAAAACAACGCTAGGGCTCGACACTTCCAGTACCTACTGTTTATCGATATCGATAAATGTGCGATACGTGCGGCTGTATTTACTGTACTACTGTAACAGTACATTTTGAGAATCACGTGGATTAATAAAATAAAAAAAACATTATATAAACAATTTTATTTTACATGATAAAAATAACATAGTTTATTATTCAAGTAGGCATATTACAATATGCTGAATTCGCGCGCATTCTTTTTTAATTTGGTCCCTTTTTATTGAAGGCACTGGATGGAGAATGATTTCCACAAATTAACTTGTTTCCATTCAGCTTTTAAATAGGTAAATAAATACGCCAAATCCTCATTTCCTGTTAGTTTTGCCCATAATCGACATCTGAAATAAATAGATTATCGATAAATTGGTCGTACACTATTCGTGTCTTAGGTTACTTAGTTTTTTACTTAAAAAGACTTCATTCACAAAATATTTTCGTTCTAATCATGGATTGTACACGACTAAAACTAATTCGAACTAATGAAATTAGTAACTGTTAACGATTCAAAGTAAAAAATGAAAATATTGCATACAAACATCAGTTTACCGACCTGTTCGGATCAAGTGGAAATTTGGTCAAAAATACATCAGTAGTTAGTCTTCTTACACGCCCACCACAAACTTCACATTTACTTAAAGATTTGGCCCCCATTTAAATAATAGCTAAAGTTATTTTACCAAAATTACAATAAAAAATAACCACGTATTTCCACGTTCACGACAGTTTAAAATGACGTTATTGACGTTTTACTACCGATCATACCAACCTAAAGAAAAGTAAGTATAATATTCGTCTATGTTAAAAGCAAGTATGGTATGTGCTACCAAAATGCAACATCAGTCATTTTCTATATTTTATTTTTATTTCTATATTTCTATATCTTTAATTCGATAAGATTATTTCTATACCTCAATATTGGTAACAAGTACGTTCCTAATTTATCATAGTATGGGGTGTCGATGGGCTGGTTTCTCATATCAGACGTTTACTTTAGGCTGCCTTGGGAGAAATACTATTATATTATGTTCTAAACTATAAACATAATATTTTCTGCAAAACCGAAAAAAATACTTAGGTACCTACTAAACTTGTCTATCGCGACATTGGGAGGGGAATCAGTTGACGTACGGCCCGATTCGGACTTTAACATACGTCAAATATTATGTCTGCAGTTGCAGCGACTAAAGAAGGTATTTTGAGGAGATAGTCTACAGCCTACATCGACTGCGATGACTGTATAGACCAATGGCCGATCGGCACTTCTTGCCGCATCGATCACAGACGTGTCTTGACTCCTGGGGTGGTCCAGCAGCTCTGCGATTTCGTTTCTGCCTAAGTTGGTCCAACCAGAGCTCGTCATGCTTTGCAAAGCATGACGTCTAGATACGATATGGAATATATATGTCAGTGTCAAAAGTGACGTTTCTTCAAACAAAAAAGGCACTTTTGACACTCACATATCTAATTCATATCGTATCTAGACGTAATATTTGACGTATGTTAAAGTTTGAATCGGGCAGGTAGTCGCAACATGAGGTAACGAAGCGAAGCGCCGTTGACGTCAGATTGACAACTATTTGCGTTCGCTTTGCATAACAATCAACATTGGATTGGCACCGATTGTTGACTGAGATGTCGTAGATATTATAGTTCGTGATGTATCGTAAATGGTGAAAACTTACGGTTATCAATCGTAATCGAATCAAATATCATTTTATTCACGACACAACTCAGTGCATTCGCGCACCAATCAGCACAAACGATCGATTGTTATGTGTCATATCAATATGAAAATCTTATCAGATTTCAAATTAAAATGTACGAATGTACCCGGAAAGCTGCAGTCCGCGACGAATGGCGCCGTATTAGCAAGATCATCACTCATCGAGATTCACAATGATGACCACGACCACTCTGGCAAGAGTGTACCGACTAAGAAGAAGAAGCCAAAATCACTAGCCGCCCTGAAGTCATAAAAAGGTAAATTTAAGTATTTATTTGACAATCCAAATTTGCATTTATCTTGGCAAGTATTGATTCGTACGTGGCTAGAGGGTATGAATTAAAGAGCGGAGCTAATTTCCGTGCCGGCCAACAGGAATTTGGCCGAAATCCAGATAACGTTTATCATTGGCCAACTTTAAAGACTTTTAGAGCGCTCTAAAAGTCAGACACATTCTCCTATTGACATTTATGAATTCATTTAATATAACGTGTAGGAATAGAAAGGTTAATGATAGCAATAACGCTGGCATCGGGAACGAATAAAAGGTGTAATTTATGTGTTCCCCCAAACGCTCGCAATTACACTGTATGGGGTTCGGGGACAGGGCGGGGACAAGCGGGGACACTAAAGTATCGATTATTTAATATAAAAAAATACTCTACCTATACACATCAGCAGGACTCTGTTAAATTTAGTATTCAAATGTTAGGATTACGACGAAGGCTGATTAGATCTTATTTGTGACATAAAATAGTTTAAGTTATCACATGCATGAAATAAAACTATATAAACTGATTATATCGCGTGTAATGAAAATTGTTATAGTATAGTAGTTGAACAGTATAAAGCGTTGGTCAACCGGAGTCTCTCATTGTAAGTATGTAGTTGAGGTTTGAATTTAATATTAGTTTCAAAGTCAAAATGGAAAAAAATATAGAAATTCAACGTCAGTAAACTTTACAAGGTAGGTTCATAAACTTGCAATATCTAAAATGTATACAAAACAAAGTGAATAAGCAAAGTTAACTAGTCCTGAAAAAGCCTTTCATATATTTTTTTTAAGACATTTTAGTGTACAATTTAGTTGATGCCTTTTATTAGTTCCCTTAACTATCGACATTTACGCCATATATCGACACTGTCCCACCACTAGCCAGCCTCTAGAGTCCCCATCCCATTGTAGAAAATGCTAATGATTTCCTTCGTTTCGACTTCGTTTAAAGGTGGTCGTAAATTTAATGAATTCTCTGTTTAGGCGCCATTGTAAGCTTCACTGAAATTTTGAGCCACGATGCTGCGTACTTCCAATTGTGTATGTGAAATATTTAAGAACTTATGAGCTACTTTGATAATTAAAACGAGGTTTTAATTATCAAAGTAGGGATGAAAGAATCAATAAAGGAGAACGGAAAGAAGACTTAATATCGCAATGTTTTCACATACACAGGGATTTTGATGAGAAAACATCTAGAACATGTTAAGAAAATAAAAAAATAATTTCGAATTAAATACGGAGAGAAGAATAAAGAAGACTTATTTTAATCTGTTCCAATTGTTACAACATAACATAATAATATAATGCTAGTGGCTCTGTGAGCTGTAGGTACTTAGGTAGACCTCGAAGCGTAATTTAAAACTGAAAAAATGTGTGGCGCCACCACATTTGGTGCCACTTTTGTGTCGTTCGATTTTAAAACGATTCAAATTCAATTTTAATTTCTAATAGGTATCATTGATTCAAAGACTGTAGTTTTCTTTTATAGTGGGCTAGAGGTTAATGTAACATGAATCCCTAACACTAAATCCCACTTCCATGCACTGTTATATCAATAATGGCGTTTAATTACGACATGACGTGTCTGCTGTGCGTGGGCACGCAATCAATCAGCGGAGTGAGGAAAAACACGTCACGGCGAGTGGGGGGTTAGGCGTCTAATTGACATGCGTGCAAGGAATATGACGGTTATATTGGTAGCACATTTTTTGACAGATAACCACATAGATACTCGTCATACTCGTAATTAAGTCAAAAGGTTATTTCATTAGCGGGCAAAGATCATTCATCAATAGTTTTATGAAGAACACATGTATACGAACATGTGTACCGACCGTGTACTTACAGGCACGAAATGGACCCAAGTCAGCACAGGCTAGCTATACAAGCTATGGAACGAGCGCTGGTCTTCCGTAGTCTTACCTATTTGAAGTACAGTACTTTAGACCTGAATCTTCTTATGATAATCTTCGATTAAGTGAAAAATATTCGTCAATATCTTTCGCTATCTACTGCCCCACCGTAAGCTAACTCATCATCAAGGTATACCATATTTTAGACACACAGAATTTGCACAAAAATATAAACCTTGCTTCGTGATAATCCGTTAGAATATAGAAAAATTACCTCATCTAACAAAACCTTCCAACACATCCAACATTTTGTTTACGAAGGAACAGCGTAATACATGAAGCAATAAATAAGCAAGAGCGTCAAACTCCTCCAAACTTAGGTGGTAATTTCGAACAATATACCTGATTTCCGTGGTTCACGTCGGTACGATGAGTTCACGATCGTACATGAACGATGCGGGCACTATTACACTGTAAATAGCAAAGTTTATACGTCGATGGCATAACGTAGTAGTAGTAAACACTTTATTGCACAAAACAAGTACATAACACAGAGAGAAAACAGTAAATGTGTACAAAGGCGAACTTTAGGGTGTTTCATTTTTCCGAATTTTCGATTTTCATCTGACTTTGCTCGAATTCTTGTTCTAACTGATAAAAAAATATTATACGTTAAAAAAAATTAAAATCGGTCAACATTTAGAGGTTGCACAACATCAACAAAGATTTTATAAATAACCAACGACTCTACATCGGAGGGTAGAAAATGATTTAAACTTTCACGATTATTAAACATTATCAAACTGCACAACGGGACTTAATCGCGTATTTAAGTTTTAAGATTTACCTCCGACGTTTCGAGGACGGCGTTGTCCCCGTGGTCTCGGAGAAGACTGGCTCAAGTTGACATCAACATCTTCTAGCCGCGCGAGTTTTTCGAACTACCCGCACTTGGTCTTGTTTATCAGTTTGAACGTTTTGCGCACTAGGGATGTCACTCTGTCGACACACAACACTAACGATATTCGATTTATCGACTGTCGATATTCGTTTCCGCTTACATTTACTAATGACTGGATTCCATGTGGATGAGATCTTAAAACCCTCGTCCCGATTAAAATTGCAATGTTTTTTGATTTCAATGGCTTCCCGCACTTTTCTACTGTAGAAATGGCGATCCGTGGAGAGGATTTTAGGGTTATGCAGCTCAATCCAGTGGTTTGGTCCTGACTCCAGCAAATGCTCAGAGATGTCGCATATTCAGGAGGTACTAAGGAGGAACGGGTACAAGGTAAAAAAGTGGCAACCCAGACGAAAGGCAACGCGGAAACGTCCTGATGTCTCCAGACAGCCGGCATTTTTGCCGTATGTAAAAGGGGTAACGGATAAAGTTGGCACAGTACTTGGAAAGTACTCTATAAAGACGGTGTACACACCTTTATCCAAAGTAGCAGGGAGCCTAAGGTCACCGAAGGACGTTATTCCGTTCCAGTCACCTGGCGTTTATAAAATAGATTGCAGTTGTGGTAGTTCCTATATCGGAGAAACTAAGCGCACCATAGCAGAAAGAGTTAAGGAACATATCGCAGCTGTCAAAAATCGTCAGGTCAACAAGTCTGCGGTGGCTGAGCATTTGCTGGAGTCAGGACCAAACCACTGGATTGAGCTGCATAACCCTAAAATCCTCTCCACGGATCGCCATTTCTACAGTAGAAAAGTGCGGGAAGCCATTGAAATCAAAAAACATTGCAATTTTAATCGGGACGAGGGTTTTAAGATCTCATCCACATGGAATCCAGTCATTAGTAAATGTAAGCGGAAACGAATATCGACAGTCGATAAATCGAATATCGTTAGTGTTGTGTGTCGACAGAGTGACATCCCTAGTGCGCAAAACGTTCAAACTGATAAACAAGACCAAGTGCGGGTAGTTCGAAAAACTCGCGCGGCTAGAAGATGTTGATGTCAACTTGAGCCAGTCTTCTCCGAGACCACGGGGACAACGCCATCCTCGAAACGTCGGAGGTAAATCTTAAAACTTAAATACGCGATTAAGTCCCGTTGTGCAGTTTGATAAGGGTAGAAAATGGTTTAAGAGCCAACGGGAGTGGTCATTTCTCCATACAAACGTACTCCTCGTTTTCCTCCGTGGTTTTTGAAGCTAGAGCAATGATTTTTTCAACACAGATTAATATTATCAATATCTGTGTCGGACCGTTTTGCTTTTTTTGATATTTTTGTTTTTTAAGGCGCTAGAGCCCTTCAAAAATGGCCAAAATGGCCTAATTGACTATGCCGCAATGAGAGGCGTGGCATTCAAAACTGATATCAATTAGCCAAAAAAGCAAAACGGTCCGACACAGATAATTTCATAATCATTTAGATTTCCAAATTTGGTTACGATTGGTTAAGTTTTGGAGGAGGAAACAGAGGAGTACGAAACCTCGATTTTTGAGATTTTTACGCATGATTTTTCGCCTTGTCCTTATCGCACTACTTTTAGGTGCCGCTTCCGTTAGCGAGACGGGTATATTTACCTAAAATATTTAAAACTCAGCTCCTGTTTCGTCTTAAGCGGCTACCATCAAAGCGGAGAGTAGTGTGATACTGAACCTTCTACATATAAATAAATTTTAAAATTAGTAGTAAACTTGGATTTTGGTTACTCGATAAATGTTCTAATTAAGATTTTTCAGTTTTTCCACCTATTTCCAAAGGAAAAGTGCTTTTATCGTGTTTTAGACGCAAAATTCAGTTTTCTCATTCGATTTTAGTATCAGTTCATTATATTTTCTCATTTTAGAACATAGTTCATTTTCACGCAATGTATGGGGTTCTCACTCTACCTTTTCAACTTGTGCAACCTCTAAACGTTATTCGATTCTTTTGAAAATTGAAATAGATAGTTTTTAGTGTGGAGAGACTCCATTGGTGAGCAAAGTCAGGAAAAATATTACAACTTTTTTTTCTCCATACAAAAGTGAATCACCCTAGCGAACTTATCCCGTTCAGGGATCTCTTCCAGCTAACCTTTAAGTAACTGAGAGATACATATGAAATGGTAGTCAAACTAAGATAAAATGTACATGACGGCGAGACTTAAAAGAAGTAGCTAACCCTAGAAATATAACTAAATAGGATCGATGCATTAGGTGCAAAGGCATATACATATATATAGATATACGAAACAATTACATGTCCATAAAATATTAATACATACCTACTTATAAATATATATATATATATATATAAATATAAATACATACAAATATATCAATATATATAACCGCACAATCCTGCCTACGTGTCCTTCTATTGACATTAAAGTTCTTGCCATAACCTCTTTAATTTTGCCTTCAGCGACGCTACAGACTGACACTGCCTTAGCGGGGATGGCAACGCGTTCCATAGCTTCACAGAGTGTATCGTGAATGACTTATTGTAAGACCGGTGTTTGTGCGGAGGAATAGCGAGCGAGAGATCCGCACTAGATCGCAGCCGGTGGTCACTTCCATCTGCCAAAAACCTATAACCGTTCTGCAAGGTAAGCTGGAGAAGAGGGGCAGAACAGCACCTTATAAAGTAGAGATAAGATGTACAAGTCTCTACGGCGGCGGTTAGGTAACCACTCAAACTGAGAATGAAACGATGAAACATGGTCAAATTTTCGCAGGCCAAATATAAATCTTATGCAGATGTTCTGCAGGCGCTCCATCTTATTAAGGAGTTCCTCATTAAGGTCCAGGGTCGCGATGTCCCCATAGTCCAGAAGAGGAAGCAAGAGAGAGCGGGCAAGGATGACCTTCGTACGAAGTGGGAGAAAATTTTGTAGGCGTCGCAGAGAGTGCAGTGAAGCGAAAAGTCTTTTGCTGACCTCTGTAACGTAAGCTGACCAGGAAAGAGTCTGATCCATGATAATGCCTAAGTTCTTGACAGTAGAGGAGAAGAGAATGTGAGTTCCATAAAAAAAAATATTAGGCATTATCTGGCCAGCCAGCCAGCTTAACGTAATTTTATTTGATATCAAAGTTCATGTTACTGGTATTTGAAAATGGTTTCTAATGTTCCCAATTATATATAGTAGGGGAAGTAAGTACCTACCTATAGCAGTGGTTCCCAAAGTTGACTGGGATCCGACCCATCTAACAAAAACTGCCAAATTTGGGAACCATCTCCTGGCCGTTCAGATTCCCTAGTAGTTTCGGGGCCCACTCAATATTTGTTCGCGACCTACGTATGGGTCGCGAACAATGCTGACCTATTAGAACCTGTACACCTACACTGAGATCAGGATGACATCTAAATAATGTCATTTAATTATTTAACGTAAATAATACAAACTTAATATGGGCGAAGACTCACGATAACTTAATGACGTCATTCAGATATCGGTATGTTAGAATTGGCCTGTCAGTTGTTAGAGGTAGAGAATATCAACAAAATGAATTATAGAAAGATGTATCCATAAAGATGGCAGCAGGAATCCAACCGATATTTCTGGCTGAAGAAATTTCGCTGTTGGCAGCTGACAGACCATAGGTACTATTTTAGTTCGTTCAGTCAGTTGACTTAGGAAGTTTCCCACAATGAATACATTTGCACACTGCTGTTCATGTGGTTAATTTACATAACAGATGCATGAACTAACATAACAACAACTATTCAATCTGACTGCGGTTAGAGACTTCGGTTGCGGTCGATCGATCGGACCACAAACTTGGCCAAAACTACACAAGAAGACTTAGCGCACTATCTAGTTAATCTAGTAGATAACTTTTGAAAAGCATAAATATTTGTTCCTGATTCAGTCCCGCACCAATCTGTGTAAGTTTAGATTTAGCTATATTTTATAAGCCATGTTATCTAACAGAAAATCTCAAGGAGTGGACATTTTACGAGTATTAACCTTTTGTAGTGTCGTAGTAAAAAAACTGGCCAAGTGCGAGTCGCACTCGCCCACCGAGGGTTCCGTACTTTTTAGTACATATTTGTTGTTATAGCGGCAACAAAAATACATCATCTATGAAAATTTCAACTGCTAAGTAGCTATTACGGTTCATGAGATACAGCCTGGTGACAGACAGACAGACGAACAGACAGACAGACGAACAGCGGAGCCTTAGTAATAGGGTTCTTTTTTACCCTTTGGGTACGGAACCCTAAAAAGAAGTACCTATTATCATTAACCCTGACTAGTTGAATGAATGAACTCATATACTCGGATCTTCGTTCAATACCTAAACCACTAGTTTTTAAGCATCCCGTCAATTTGCCCGCAACTCCACAAACATAAGATTCGGGACCGTGCCCGTGCGAAGTACCCGTATATGAGAAAACTTCGCCAACTCATTTAGCAAGTTTGGTGATTTTTTCGCACGTCGGGGATGAATATATGGCGTACTCACAAAACTTATCCAGGAATAGGTATTTAGGTATATCTTATACCTTTAAACGAGCAATTCTTGTTTATTTTTTTATATATATATTTATTCATATATTTCGGGGATCTCGGAAACGGCTCTAACGATTTCGATGAAATTTGCTATATGGGGGTTTTCGGGGGCGATAAATCGATCTAGCTAGGTTTTACCTCTGGTAAATCGCGCATTTTTTAGTTTTCATATGTTTTCCGAGCAAAGCTCGGTCTCCCAGATATTATATTTTAAGGTACATAGGTATGATAATGAAAACTGCTTATCTACTTTTAGCGTTAAAGAATACCTATATAATTGCATATACCTAGAGAATCAATCAATCAATCACTTATCGCTCAACAAGTGTTACACGTCATTTTACAATTTTTGTTTAGGAACCCATCATCTGTATTCCCTGATTAAAAAGCTCTGTCTAAAATCGAAGTTGAGTTGAGGATGACAAATTGAACGAGCTTTTATGATGGAAATGTTGTTAGTTAGAATTCAGCTCAATATTGCACGAATATTTTTATATACGATACTCAATAACGAGTTGTTGAAAAGGTTAGTAGGTACATTGTACAGTGACACATATTAGTTATCTACGATACAACTGCGAAGGGAGTGTTTTAGATCGACACGAGTTGCGAACTACCTATTCGCACGTGTATCGTACAAGGTTTTACAAACCTTATGGTTCTTTAAATTTTCGATGTAGTTACGTAACGTGCTTATTATAGCAGGTGTAGTAATGTAGCACCAGATGTACTGTAAAGATAATTTATGGTACAGATGTGAAAAATTGCACAAGAAATAAATCATATTTTAACATTACGGACGGCACATCAGTATGTACTTACTTTATGTACAAGTGTAATTTTTATTTATTTATTTATAGTGATCTAAAACATTACATGTCTAGCACATTAAGAGGACAATACCTACCTACATAAGTTAGTTCACATGACTCGCAGTAATCCCCTGAGCGGCTATAAGCCGGCTGTCCACAGCTCACTGTTCAACTTGGACTAATTAATTATCAACTTAGTACTAACTTAGCTTAGCTGATGCAAATACGGATGCAAAACGGTTAGCGACATATGTGACCGTTTATATATTGGGCAAGGATTTACAAAAATATCTTTATTTAGATCACATTCTCGTCAGTTGTATCACTTATATCTTGCGTGAAGTAAAATAAAACCTGACAAATGTTTGATTTTTTTTTAAATTCACTTTTACTATTGTCCACAAACTAAATCCTAGCTTTTGTTTATGTTTTGTTGAAAAAAGGTTAATTTAGAATGCAATAGATGGTCTTTTTAGGCTTCTAAGAGGGTAGGGTAAAGACTAATTTGTCCTTTTCTATCACTATGTAACTAGTAATCTAGGTATATTTATCTTACCTAACTACATATATACGAAATATTTACTCGTTCAAGGCCATAATATATTACTCACTTTATCAAGGAATATAGTTAGATAACGGAAGCGAAATCCAAGATAAACCAATTCGTTCAAATAAATTGCTTGCTTGCCTGGACTTTAGTTGACGGAATAGGAACGTAATTCCAACGAGGAAATAAAACAATTCCCGTACACCTACCAATAAAACCGAAATAATTTCCAAAATTACCTTCCTGTCCACTTCGACCGAAATCCCCAAGATTCGGAAATTCAGACATTAAGTGGCAAATAAACCTTTATCTATGAAGTCCAAACGCCACTGGAGCCTACGGATTATTCTCACATCGAAACGCCTGTGTTATAAATCCGCTCATTGAAATGTAAACTCTAAGATATACTACATAAGGTCAATTTTGTAACTACGAGTTACGTGAGATGCGAATGTGTGGTCGAGTGTTTCATTTGTTTTTACCCCACGTAAATCTGTCAAGGGATTTAATGACGTATTGGGTTTGTAATAAGGTTCTATCGAGTTTTGTTTAAGGTTATTGATTGTTCTTTTGAGTTTGGGGTTAAGCTTTTGACTGGTTTATTGTTGGAAGTGGACTTTTGTGTTTTAAACTTTGCAAAGTTCTGATTAAAATACGGGTGGTTACTTGAACAAATAAATAGGTTTGGACGTAGGTTACCAAATAGGTTGAATCCTGACTTTTCCAGTTTCTTATTTAGACAGATTCTCGAATCGTCCAACTCACATGAGGTCGTACTCACGGAGCTTATTAAAACTATTACTGCTTACGACCTGTATTTAATGTAAACTAAGAACATTAATAAAATGATGTGCGTTTTAAATTTTAGACGTGCGTCTTACGTATGAGCTCGTTTTTGGAAGCGCATGTAGGCGAGTAACACTGTGAAAACAACCGTTAACGCGCATAAAAAAAAACTTTCAGGTAAGGTGGGGTAAGACTTATTTTCTTTTACCTCAGTGATAGTCTTACCCCACCTTACCTTAATGTAAAACCACCCTAAGTAAAAGCAGATATTCTAAAGAGTGTAATTTTTTTTCCTACCACAAGACAGACCTCACCCGATATAAAAAATGCCGTTAACCATAATCAAATGTACATTTTACGCGTTAACAGATTACTAATGTTTTTCCTCACAACGCATTATTCCGCCACATTACACGTCTGTTCCTAACGGCGTATGCTCTGCTGACGTCTCTGTTAAAAACATCACCCTCACTGGCGCAGTCGGGTAAGGACGCTAATAAGGGAACAATCGTACAAACGACCTACTGAATTATAGGAGAGAAATATCGTGCGAATGACAAGCGCAATGTAGAGAAAAACAGTAATTTAACTTTGGAAAATAATGTCATATAAAAGTCAGGACTAATTTTTTTACTAGTTTTTATTTGACCCAAAATATTTGTTACTTTGCTTAGGTGAAATTTGCAAACAATAGTTAGCTTGGAATTCAGTTGACCTAAATAACTTCGGCGATAATCAATTATTATTATTGGTGAAGTTGACGAAACATAAAGTGAGCTGATCTTGTTCAAACTTGTGTCGAGATATCGGCTCACTTTATATTTTGACAACCTTACCACCAAACTGAACAACGGATGGATGGATGTTGCTATATGTAAATACTCGGTAAAAAATAACGCAACATATTCGTCAGAACGCCAGAGTTAAGATTGTCAAAAGAAAAGTACTGCCTGCACAAACGAGAGATTCTACGAAGTATCTTTTGCTTTCAAACATATTACATATATTAAAACGTATTTTGTCTAAATTGTTATGCTACTTTTCATAAAAGTAGGTAACCATTATATGATTGTACAGTCTACGCGAACGAAGTGGATTTTATCTTTCCATTGTGCCCTGAGTACTTTGAGATCATTGCCTTCTGTTCTTACTGTACACTGTGGCTTGTCCGAGGCTTCTTTGTGCCGGTAATAAGCGTGGAATCAGCCGCTAATTTCCTCCATTCATCCATTGATCTGGTTTATAAATTCTTTTTTATATTGTGCGGTATGTATGATTTCATTTTTACGCGTTCATTGTTGAGATGTTTTTCGTTTTTACAAGCTTTTATTTAACTTGTCCTGTTAGTAGGTATCTTAGTGAGGGTCAAATCTTTGACGCTAAATTTGAACCATTTCCTGATTTTCGATTGAGCTGAAATTTTGCATACATATGTAAATCGGGTGATAATGCATTATGACGACA